>NC_083362.1:28812959-29112959 GCF_030254825.1 Meriones unguiculatus | reverse complement strand
AACAAGCTCTTCCTGCATAAGATCACAATGCTTTCTTCTTTCTTGAATCTGAATGTTCAAAATTTTCTGCCATGTCAGCCTCCAACAATGTTTATTGCTGGAAGACAGCTCTCTTAAAAACCCTGGCCCTACCATGATTATAAAAAATCTGGTCCTTAGCCAATGTAAACAGGAATCCAACCTCCCTGTTAAACTGTATATAATAGACACACAGACCTTTCGGGGTGCTGCTATGTCTCCATCCAAGATCCCAGAATACTTGATCCCTGCTTTTTTTCTGTACATGTTGCCATGCTGTCTTCATTCCTTTGCTTCCCCTATTAGGCTAATCCGTGGAGCATTGTCAAGCAAGGTGAAACAAGGTACACATTGTTTATCAAAACAAGTCTTTTTGACATAATTTTATAATGCACACTTTCTTTAGGTAATTCTTATTACCTTATTTTTTAATGTTAGCCGTTATAAAATGTGTGCTATGGTATTCCATTTTTGTTTTGATATATGTGTTTCCCTGGCAAATTGTGATGGTGTGTCTTTCATGTACCTTTTGCCCATATTAATATAGTCTATGAAAATATCCTTAAGTTTTTTATTTTAAATCTTTATTTATTTGTTATTACCCAGTTATACGAATTTTATATATATTATAGTTTTGATGATTTAAAATGTTTTTCTATTCCATAGGCTTTTTTATTATTCCTTAGCTATAAAGAATGTTTAACATTGATATGTTTTCAATTTTTTTCTGCTACTTCTTTACTTGGTGTTATATAAAAATTTACTGGAAGTATATTTTATTCATTTTAATGAAAATATAATTAACTCATTTTCTCTCTTCCTCTGTTCCCATCAACCCTCTCAAGAACCTTTGCTCTAGCCCTCCCCATATCCACACCTCACTCTAAAATTCAGTCTCTTTTTCTTTTACTATTGTTATGTGAAAACATGTATGTATATGTATGTATTTTTTGTTGTTTCATGTGACTATAAACTAAAATAATTATGAGTCTTCAGCAAACAGCCCCATTATTTGTCCTTCATCTGTTCTTCTCAAACATTTCTCAAATCTTGAAGATCAATGAGTTCTTAGAATAACATTTTGTGAGATTAAAATTAACATACTGTCAATGTCAACTAAAAAGGAAATATTCTGATTCAACAAGATGGTGGCGCCAGGAGAACACTGTGTCTGAGGAGCAAGACAACATTTTCCATACAGTGACCAAGAGACTGAACTCTGGGCCCTAAAACAGCAGCAATCATGTTTCCCAGATGAGAGGAAACCCCATGGAATCAGTTGGGTCCACTCTCAGGTCACTTATCCAAAACCCAGAAGACATCCCGGGTCACACAGGCACTTTGTTGCCAGACCAGAGCTACACGCCTGCATGTCCTAATCACCTTCCCAAGCTGAACGGTGGGCACAAAAGCACCAGAAACTGGGAGTCCCAGTCATGAGAAAAACCCACAGGGAAGGAAGGAAATGGGGACGGATTTACACCACCTAGTATATCCCTGGAAAAGGTCCTGCAGACCTGAGGGCCAGACAACCGAGGGACCTGCTATGCATCAACTAGCCTGCTGCTCCCATGAGAGTAGTACTCACCTTCCACTGGTTACTGCTTGGGTATTGGGGCAAAGAGCTCCAACCTCAGACCTCCAGAAGCCTGGGATTCTCTGAGATCAACCCCCAGATACTGCTCCAAGGGGCAAACAGTTATTCCTAATAAAACTGAAAAAACCAAGGGCACCCAGGTTACATCAGCAGCTCACTAAATTTACAGCAAGAAACACAGAAGCAGGGTGGCTGTCTCCAGGACTTCTCTGGGTAAGAGAAGAGCCCTCTTGACTAACAAGGACCATAGTTACCACTCAAGTCTGTAGGCCTGAGGTGAGCTGTGGCAATTCTTGAAAAACACTGGCCATTCAGTGACCATATCCAAAAATCTGAGGAGGCTTCCTTCAGGAATAACCATCTTCCTGCCAAGGAGATTCTCTCCACCGCAGGATATTAATACCCAAAACCCAAGATAGCCCAAAGGGTAGAGGCCAGCATAAAAGCTCAACCAACAAAAGACAGAGCAATATGGCATCTCCAGAACCCAATTGTCGAGGGGCAAGCAGTCCTGTACACCCCAGTATAATTGAAATTCAAGAAGATGACCTAACATCTATGCTTGTGAAAAGGGTAATACAGGAAAAAAAAATGAATAAAGAGCTAGAGGAAGATGAAGTTAAGTGGATTATGGCCATCTTTAAAGAAATAGAGGAAGTTGCAGCCAAACAGTTTGTGGCCTTTAGAAATGAAATACTTAAATCACTGAAAGAAATGAAAGAATCAGGGGATTGTTCAAACACACAGCTGAAGGAATTGAAGGAAAAACAGGAAAATACAGTCAGACAAGTAAAGGAATTCCACAAAATGGCTCAAGATCAAGAATTAGAAAAATTAAAGAAAACAGAAATAGAGGAAATTGTGGAGAGAAAAAACACATGGAAGAAAACAGGAACTACAGAGGTAAGCATAACCAATAGACTATAAGAGATGGAAGAAAGATTTTCAGGTGTGGAAGATACACAATAGAAGAAACCCATATATAGGTCAAAGAAAATGTTAAATCTAAAAAAAATTCCTGACACAGAACGTCCAAGAAATTAAAGACAACATAAAAAGACAAAACCTGGTCAGGAAGATGGCGGCACCGGGAGGACATTGTGTCTGAGGAACAGGACAGCAGTGTTGGCACAGTGACCAGGAGACTGAACCCAGGGACCTATCACACCAGCGTTCGTGATTGCCAGGTGAGAGGAAAGCCTACGGTGTGGAAATTAATTAGGACCGACCTCAGGTCACCCAGTCAATACCTGGTAAAGGTCCTGTGGACCAGCGGGCACACCCGTCCCGGCGATCTGCGCACACAGCCTCCTGTGGCCCCATCCACCATCCAGGACCAGGACACACAACCTCTGGCCCAGTGTGAGGCGCCAAGTCTCCGACCCAGAGAGACTTGCACAGCCTGTGGCCCAGAAGGGGACACACACTGCCAGCCCAGACCAGAGCGTAGAACCTCTGGGCCAAAGCATTGCCCGCAGCTGCCATTCCAGACCTGGGTGCACAGCATCCAGACCAGAGCGGCTCCCACAGCCTCCATTCTAGACAGGGACACACAGCTTCAGGGCCAGAGTGAGGCGCCCAGCCTTCAGACCAGAGTGGAGCCCTCAGTTGCCAGCCTAGAGAAAAGTGCACAGCTCCTGATCCAAAGCGGCACCCCCAGCCACCATCCCAGACCGGGTGTGCACAGCACCTGGACCAGTGCAGTGATGCAGCCGCCATCCCAGACAGGGGCACACAGCTTCCGGTCCAGAGTGAGGCACCCAGCCTCCAGACCAGAGTGGAGCCCTCAGTTGCTAGCCTAGACAGGAGTGCACAGCCTCCAGACCAGAGTGGAGCCCCCAGGCGCCAACTCAACCTAGGTGCACATTCTCCAGGCCCAGAGTAGAGCACTCAACCTCTGGCCCAGAGACTTGCTAGGCACTCCTCTCTTTCTCAGACAGAACTGTGTGCCCCAGGATAACAGACTGAGTTTCCCTGTTGGGAGAAAACTCCACAGCTAGGGAATTAGCAGGTTCTTCAAGAGGGTTGTACCTGGAAAACTGTAACAACAGTAGCAGCTCACTAAATTCAGAACGAGAAACACAGCAGTGGGGCAGCTGTCTTGAGAACTTCTATGGGTGAGAGGAGAGCCCCCTTTGCCTAATAAAGACCACAGCTACTACTCAGGTCTATACACCTGAGGTGAGCAGTGGCAATTCCTGAGAAACACTGGCCATACAGTGACCATACCCAAAAAGCAGAGGCCACCTCCTTCAGGAAAAATCGTCTTCCACCCAAGGGGATTCTCCCTACCTCAGGACTTCAGAAAGCACAGAAACTAACAGCCAACACCTAAAACAGCCCAATGGGTAGAGGTCAGCGTAAAAGCTCAACCAACAAAAGACAGAGCAATATGGCATCTTCAGAACCCAGCCATCCAGAGGCAAGCAGCAATGGACAACCCAGCATAATAGAAAAACAAGAAGATGACCTTACATCTATGCTGATGAAGAGGATAATAGAGGAAACAAATAAAATATGTAAAGAATTAGAGGAAGATAAAACCAAACAGAACATGGCTATCCATAAAGAAATGGAGGAAGTTAAAGACAAGCAGATTATGGCCATTTGTAAAGAAATACAGGAAGATGCAGCCAAAGAGCTTGCAGCCTACAGAGAAGAAATAATTAAATCACTAAAAGAAATAAAAGGAACAGAGTTGAAGGAACTAAAAGAAAATACAATCAGACAGGTGAAGGAAGTAAACACAACAACTCAAGACCTGAAGATAGAACTAGAAAAATTAAAGAAAACACAAATGGAGGAAATAATAAAGAGGAAGAATTTAGGGAAGAAAACAAGTAAGCATAACCAACAGAGTACAAGAGATGGAAGAAAGAATCTCAGGTGTAGAAGATACAATGGAAGAAATAGATGTATCTGTCAAAGAAAATGTTAAATCCAAAAAATTCCTGACACAGACAATCCAAGAAATCCAAAACAGTATGAAAAGACAAAACCTAATAATAATAGGAATAGAGGAAAAAGAAGATTCCCTTCTCCAAAGCCCAGAAAATATTTTCAACAAAATCATTGAAGAAAATTTCACCAAGTTAAAGGAGAGACCAATAAGAATACATGAGGCCTACAGAACACCAAACAAATTTGACCAGAAAAGAAAATCCTCCTGCCACATAATAATCAAAACATTAAGTATACAGAACAAAGAAAAAATACTAAAAGCTGCAAGGGAAAAAAGCCAAGTAACATATAATGGCAAACCCATTAGAATCATACCTGACTTTTCAAACAGAGACTATGAAAGCCAGAAGGGCTTGGACAGATATCATGCAGACCCTAAGAGAACACAGATGTCAGCCCAGGCTATTATACCAGCAAAACTCTCAGTCCTCAAAGACAGAGAAAACAATATATTCAATGACAGAAACAAATTTCAACACACAAACCCAGCATTACAAAAGACACTGGAAGGGAAAATACAACCCAAGAAAATTAGCTACTTTCAAGAAAACACAGGAAATAATTAACCTTACTACAGTAAAACAAAAAGCAACAAAACACACAACCTTATGACCACAGCCAACATCAAAATCAAAGGATAAAACAGCCACTGTTCATTAGTCTCTCTCAACATCAATGGACTTAACTCTCCAATAAAAAGACACAGATTAACAGAAAGGATACGTAAAGAAAACCCAGCAATCTGATGCATAAAAGAAACACACCTAAGTCACAAAAATAGGCATTACCTGAGAGTAAAAGGTTGGAAGATGACTTTCCAAGCAAATGGACCCAAGAAGCAAGCAGAAGTAGCCATTCTAGTATCTGATAAAATAGCCTTTCAACCAAAATTATTAAAAAGACATGGGGAAGGACACTTCATACTCATCAAGGGAAAAATTCCAAAAGGAAGACATCACAATCCTGAACATCTATGCCCCAAAAACAAGAGCACCTACATTTGTAAAAGAAACATTGATAAAACTTAAACTACAAATAGATCCCCACACATTAATAGTGGGAGACTTCAGCACCCCACTCTCAACAAAGGACAGGTCAACAAAACAGAAATTAAACAAAGAATCAATGTCTCTAACAGAGGTCATGAATCAAATGGACCTAACAGACATTTACAGAACCTTACACCGAAACACAAAAGAGTTTACCTTTTTCTCAACACCTCATGGAACCTTCTCCAAAATAGACCATATAGTTGGTCTCAAAGCAAACCTCAACAGATACAAGAAGATTAATATAATCCCTTGTATCTTGTCTGATCACCATGGAATAAAGCTGGACCTCAACAACAACAGAAATAGCAAAAAGCCTACACAAACATGGAAACTGAACAACTTGTTACTAAATGGCACCTGGGTCAGGGAAGAAATAAAGAAAGAAATTAAAGACTTCCTAGAATTCAATGAAAATGAAGGTACAACATACCATCATTTATGGGAACAATGAAAGCAGTGCTCAGAAGAAAACTCAGCACTAGATGCCTACAAGAAGAAACTTGTGACATTTCATACAAGCAACTTAATGGCCCAACTGAAAGCCCTAGAAAAAAAAGAAGCAAATACACCCAAGAGGAGCAGACAGTTGGGAATAATCAAACTCAGAGCTGAAATCAATCAATTAGAAACAAATAAAACAATTCAAAGAATCAATGAAACCAAGAGCTAGTTCTTTGAAAAAATCAACATGATAGACAAACCCTTAGTCAAGGTAACTGAAAGGCCGAGACACCATCCAAAACAACAAAATCAGAAATGAAAAGGGGGAAATAACTACAGACACTGAGGAAATCCAAACAATCATTAGGACTTACTTCAAAAGTCTATCTGAAACAAAATTTGAAAATCTAAATGAAATGGACAGTTTTCTTGATGGATTTGACTTACCAAAGCTGAATCAGGACCTGGGAAATCAATTAAATAGTCTTATATCCCCCAAAGAAATAGAAGCAGTCATCAAAATCTCCCATCCAAAAAAGGCCCAGGACCAGATGGCTTCAGCGCAGAATTCTACCAGACCTTCAAAGAAGAGCTAACACCAATTCTCTTCAAACTATTTGACAAAATAGAAACAAAAGGAACATTACCAAACTCATTCTATGAAGCCCCAGTCACCTTGGTACCTAAACCTCACAAAGACTCAACAAAGAAAGAGAATTTCAGTCCAATCTCCCTTATGAACATTGATGCAAAACTACTCAACAAAATTCTTGCAAACAGAATACAAGAACACATCAAAAATATTATTCACTATGACCAAGTAGGCTTCATCCCAGGTATGCAAGGGTGGTTCAATATATGAAAATCCATTAATGTGATCCATCATAATAGCAAACTGAAAGAAAAAAAAAACACATGATAATCTCCATAGATGCTGAAAAAGCATTTGACAAAATCCAACATCCATTCATGTTTAAAGTCTTGGAGAGATCAGGGATACAAGGCACATATCTAAACATAGTAAAGGTGATATACAGCAAGCCTATAGCCAACAGGAAACTGAACGGAGAGAAACTTAAAGCGATCCCACTGAAATCAGGGACAAGTCAAGGCTGCCCACTCTCTCCATATCTCTTCAACATAGTGATGGAAGTCTTTGCTAGAGCAGTAAATTGAAGGAGATCAAGGGGATAAAGATTGGAAAGGAATAAGTGAAATTATCACTATTTGCAGATGATATGATAGTATACATGAGGGACCCCCAAAACTCTACCAGGGAACTACCTGGAAAAAAACATCTTCACCAAAGTGGCCCGATACAAAATTACCTAAAAAAAAAAAAAAAATCAGTAGCCCTCCTGTATACAAAAGACAAAAGGGGTGAGAAAGAAATTAGGCAAACAACACTCTTCACAATAGCCACAAATGACATAAAGTACCTTGGTGTAAACCTAACCAAGCAAGTCAAAGACTTCTATGAAAAAAATTTCAAGTCCCTGAAGAAAGAATTAGAAGAAGATATCAGAAGATGGAAAGATGTCCTATGCTTATGGCTTGGCAGGATTAACATAGTAAAAATGTGTATCTTACAAAAAGCAATCTAGAGATTTAGTGCAATCCCAAACAAATTGCAAACACAATTCTTACAGACCTGGAAAGAAAAATTCTCAACTACGTATGGAATAACAAGAAACCCAGAATTGCTAAAAACAATCCTCTACAATAAAAGATCTTCTGCAGGTATCTCCATCCTTGATCTTAAGCTGTACTATAGAGCAGCAGTTATAAAAACTGCATGGTACTGGCATAGAAACAGAATGGTGGAGCAATGGAACTGAACAGAGGACCCAGAAATAAACCCACACACTGTGGATACCTGATTTTTGAAAAAGATGCCAAAACCATACAATGGAAAAAAGATAGTATCTTCAATCAATGGTGCTGGTTCAACTGGATGTCTACATGTAGAAAAATGAAAATAGATTCAAACTTATCACCCTGCACAAAATTGAAGTCCAATCAGCTAGAAAAAAAAGTGGGGAATAGCCTCGAACTCATTGGCACATGGGACAACTTCCTGAACAGAACACCAACAGCACAGGCTCTAAGATCAACAATCAATAAATGGGATCTCATGAAAGTGAAAAGCCTCTGTAAAGCACAGGACACTGTCATCAAAACAAAATGACTGCCTACAGATTGTGAAAGATTATTCACTAACCCTCTGACAGAGGGCTCATATCCAGCATATATAAAGAACTAAAGAAGCTGAAAAGCAGCAAACCAAGTAATCCAATTAATAAATGTGGAACAGAGCTAAACAGAAAATTCTCTGTAGAGGAATTTCAAATGGCAGAGAAACACTTAAAGAAATGCTCAACCTCATTAGCCATCAGGGAAATGCAAATCAAAATAGCCCTGAGATTTCACCTTACACCCATCAGAATGGCCAAGATGAAAAACTCAAGTGACAATACATGTTGGAGAGGTTGTGGAGAAAGGGGAACCCTCCTCCACTGCTGGTGGGAATGTAAACTTGTACAACCACTCTGGAAATCAATTTGGAGCTTTCTCAGACAAATAGGAATAGCACTTCCTCAAGACCCAGCCATATCACTCCTAGGCATATATTCAAAAGAGGCTCAAGTACACAATAAGGACATTTACTCAACCATGTTTGTAGCAGCCTTATTTGTAATAGCCAGAAGCTGGAAACAGCCCAGATGCCCCTCAACTGAAGAATGGATGCAGAAATTGTGGTACATCTACACAATGAAGTAGTATTCTGCAATGAAAAATAAGGAAGTCATGAATTTTGCAGGTAAATGGTGGAACCTGGAAAGGATCATCCTGAGTGAGCTGTCCCAGAAGCAGAAAGATACACACAGCATATATTCACTCATATAGACTTTAGGATAAACCTACTATAATCTGTACATCTAAAGAAACTAATCAAGAGACAGGAACCTGAATAAAACGCTCAATCCCCATCCCAAAAGGCAAAGAGGATGGACATCAGAAGAAGGAAAAAGCAGGAAACAACCTAGGAACCTGCCACAGAGGGCCTCTGAAAGACTCTGCCCTGCAGACTATCAAAGCAGATGCTGAGATTTTAAGACCAACTCTTGGGCACAGTGCATGGCATCTTATGTAAAAAGTGGGGAAAAGTAGGTTATCGAGAGGACAGGAGCGCCACAAGGAGATCAACAGAACCAGTAAATTTGAGCACAGGGGCCTTCCCAGAGACCCATACTTCAACCAAGTACCAGGCATGGAGATGTAATCCATGGCAGTTTAGTGTCTAAGTGGGTTACATAGTAATGGGAAGAGGGTTGGTCTCAGACACAATTTGATTGGCCTGCTCTTTGATCACCTCCCCCTGAGTGGGGAGCAGCCGTACCAGGCCACAGAAGATGACAATGCAGCCACTCCTGAACTTACCTGATAGACTAAGTTCAGAAGGAAGGAGAGGAGGACCTCCCCTATGAGTGGACTTGGGGAGGGGCATTCATGAAGAAGGGGGAGAGAGGGTGGGATTGGAAGGGAGGGGGAGGGGCTTATGGGGGGATACAAAGTGAATAAAGTGTAACAAAAAATTTTAAAAAATTATGAAAAAAAAGACAAAACCTAAGAATAATAGGAATAGAGGAAAAAGAAGATTCCCTCCTCTAAGGCCCAGAAAATATTTTCAACAAAATCACTGAAGAAAATTTCCCCAACTTAAAGGAGAGGCCAATAAAAATATAAGAGGCCTACAGAACACTCAATAAATTAGACCAGGAAAGAAAAAATTTCTCCTTCCACATAATAATGAAAACAGTAAGTATACAGAACAAAGAAAAAATACTAAAAGCTGCAAGGGAAAAAGGCCAAGTAACATATAATGGCAAACCCATCAGAATCACACCTGACTTCTCAACAGAGACTATGAAAGCCAGAAGGGCCTGGTCAGATATCATGCAGACCCTAAGAGAACACAGATGTCAGCCCAGGCTACTATACCAGCAACACTCTCAGTCCTCATAGACGGAGAAAACTAGATGTTCAATGACAGAAACAAATTTCAACAATACCTGTACACAAATCCAGCACTACAAAAGATGCTAGAAGGAAATTTACACCCCAAGAAAACTACTTTCAAGAAAACACAGAATATAATTACCTCACTACAGTAAAACAAACAGGAATCAAGCCCACAAACTTATTACTTTTGCTACCATCAAAATCAAAGGATCTAACAGCCACTGTTCATTAATCTCTGTCAACATCAATGGACTCAATTCTCCAATAAAAAGACACAGACTAACACAATGGATAGGTAAACAAAACCCAACAATATGTTGCATACAAGAAACACATCTAAACCAAAGATAGACATTACGGGAGGGTAAAGGGGTGGAAGATGGCTTTCCAAGCAAATAGACCCAAGAAACAATCAGGAGTAGCTATTCTAATATTTGATAAAATAAACTTTCAACCAAAATTAATTGAAACAGATGGGGAAAGATACTTCATACTCATCAAGGGAAAATTCCAACAGGAAGGCATCACAATCCTGAACATCTATGCCCCAAATACAAGGGCACCCACATATGTAAAAGAAACTGATAATAGTTAAACCACACATAAATTCCCACACATTAATAGTGGGAGACTTCAGCACCCCACCCTCAACAAAGGACAGGTTAACAAAACAGAAATTAAACAAAGAAACAATGTCTCTAACAGAGATCATGAATCAAATGGACCTAAGAGACATTTAAAGAGCCTTATACCCAAACACAAAATAATTTACCTTCTTCTCTGTACCTCATGGAACCTTCTCCAAAATACAGCATATGGTTGGTCACCAAGCGAGCCTCAACAGATACAAGAAGATTGAAATAATCCCTTGTATCCTATCTGGTCACCATGGAATAAAGCTGGACCTCAACAACAACATAAATAGCTAAAAGCCTACACACACATGGAAACTAAACAACTTGCTACTAAATGAAATCTAGGTCAGGGAAGAAATAAAGAAAGAAATTAAAGACTTCCTAGAATTCAATGAAAATGAAAGCACAACATAACAAAACTTGTGGGACACAATGAAAACAATGCTAACAGGAAAGCTGATAGCATTAAGTGCCTTCCAGAAGAAATTTGAGTCATCTCATTCAAGCAACTTAATGGATCACCTAAAAACCCTAGGAAAAAAAAGAAGCAGACACATCAAAAAGGAATAAACAGTTGGAAATAATCAAACTCAGAGCTAAAATCAATCAATTAGAAACAAATAAAATAATTCAAAAAATCAATGAAACCAAGAGCTGTTACTTCCAGAAAATCAACAAGATAAACAAACTCTTAGCCAAGCTAACTAAAAGGCAGAGAGACAGCATCCAAATCAACAAAATCAGAAATGAAAAGGGGGACATAACTACAGACACTGAGGAAATCCAAACAATCATTAGGACTTACTTCAAAAGTTTATATGCCACAAAATTTGAAAATCTACATTAAATGGACAATTTTCTTGATTGATTCCACTTACCAAAACTGAATCAAGACCAGGTAAATCAATTAAATAGTCCTATATCCTCTAAGGAAATAGAAGTGGCCATCAAAATTCTCCCATCCAAAAAAAGCCCAGGACCAGGTGGTTTCAGCACAGAATTCTGCCAGCCCTTCAAAGAAGAGCTAAATTCAGTTCTCTTCAAACTATTCCACAGAATAGAAACAGAAGGAAAACTACCAAACTCATTCTATGAAGCCACAGTCACCTTGGTACCTAAACCTCACAAAGACCCAAAAAAGAAGGAATTTCAGGTCAATCTCCTTTATGAACATTGATGCAAAACTACTCAACAAAATTCTTGCAAAGCGAATACAAGAACACATTGTGGTTCAATATACAGAAATCCATCAATGTGATCAACCATATTAAGAAACTGAAAGAAAAAAAAAAAACACATGATAATCTCCTTAGATGCTGAAAAAGCATTTGACATAATCCAACATCCATTCATATTAAAAGTATTGGAAAGATCAGGGATACAAGATACATATCTAAAAATAGTAAAGACAATATACAGCAAGCCTATAGGCAACATCAAATTAAAAGGAGAGAAATTTAAAGCAATCCCACTGAAATCAGGGCAAGGCAGTGTACTCTCTCCATATCTCTTCAACATAGTGCTGGAAGTCTTGCTAGAGCATTAAGACAGTTGAAGAAGATCAAGGGGATACAAATTTGAAAGGAAGAAATCAAAATATCACTATTGCAGATGATGTGATAGCACACCTGAGTGACCCCAAAAGTTCTACAGCTTATAAATACCTTCAGCAAAGTGGCCTGATACAAAATTAACTCAAAATAACTAGTAGCCCTCCTGTACACAAAAGAAAAAAGGCCTGAGAGAGAAATTAGGGAAACACCACCCTTCATAAGAGCCACAAAAGATACAAAGTACCTTGGTGTAACCCTAACCAAGCAAGTTTTTTGTATGGAAAAAACTTCAAGTCTCTGAAGAAAGAATTAGAAGAAGATATCAGAAAATGGAAAGATCTCCTATGCTCATGGCTTGGCAGGACTAAAAAATGGGGAACCCTCCTCCACTGCTGGTGGGAATGTAAACTTGTACAACCACTCTGGAAATCAATCTGGCACTTTCTCAGACAACTAGGAATAGATCTTCAAGATCCAGCCATACCACTCCTAGGCATATATCCAAAAGAGGCTCAAATACACAATAAAAACATTTGCTCAACCATGTTTTTAGCATCTTTATTTGTTTTAGCCAGTAGCTGGAAACAATGCAGATGCCCTTCAACTGAAGAATGGATACAAGAATTGTGGTACATCTACACAATGGAATATTAATCAGCAATGAAAAAAAAAGGAAATCATGAAATTTGCAGGCAAATGGTGTGATCTAGAAAAGATCATCCTGAATGCGATATCTTAGAAGCAGGGTATATACTCACTTATTAATGGATATTAGACATATAATACAGGATAAACATACTAAGATCTGTACACCTAAGGAAACTAATCAAGAAGGAGAACTCTGACTAAAATGCTCAATCCCTATCCCGAAAGGCAAAGAGGATGGACATCAGAAGAAGAAGAAAACAGGAAACAAGTTAGGAACCTGCCACAGAGGGCTTCTGAAAGGCTCTGCTATCAAAGCAGATGCTGAGACTAATGGCCAGCTGTTGGGCAGACTGCATGTATTCTTGTAAAAGAAGTGGGAAATAGTAAGATCTGGAGTGGATAGGAGCTCCACAAGGAGAACAACAGAACCAAAAAAATTGAACACAATGTTTTTTCCAGAGACTCATACTCCAACCAAGTACCATGCATGGAGAAACCCTAGAACCCCTGCACAGATGTAGCCCATGGCAGTTTGGTTTCCATGTGGGTTCCATAGTAATGGGAACAGGGACTGCGTCTGACATAAACTGATTGGTCTGCTCTTTGATCACCTCCCCCTCACAGGGGGAGCAGCCTTACCAGGCCACAGAAGATGACAGTTCAGCCACTCTTGATGAGATCTGATAGACTAGGATCAGAAGGAAGGATAGGTAGTCCTCCCCTATCAACAGACTTGGGGAGGGGCATGATTGGAGAAGGGGGAGGGAAGGTGGGATTAGGAAGGGAGGAGGTTTATGGGCTTTATGGGGTGATACAAAGTGAATAAAGTGTAATTAATAAAAATTAAAATAAAAAGATTAAAAAAACTAAATAAAAAAGGAAATATACTAGACCAATATCTCTAGTCATCAGAGATGTCCAAACTTTCAACTTACTAGCAAACTGAATTCAGGAAAACATTGAAAAAACAATGTGTCATTTCCAAGCAGCATTTATCTCTAGGAAACAAAGAATGTTCATTGTGTGTGGATTATAAATATAGCATACTACAATTATAGAATAAAATATAAAAACATACACAGGAAAACCGGAATGAGAGGAAACTATGCTGGCTTGGAGGTTTAGGATGGAGTAACTGCCCAGTATTGTGCTCTAGGTTCACTAAATACTTCCTTGTCTCTTTGTGGTGATTTGGGTCTACAGATGTTTTAGCAATAACTGTGGTTTAACTAAAGATAAATCAATAGTAAATTCAAAAACATGTCTATGAATTTCTCCCTTTAAACTAAGATCACAAAGATGTTTCCATAGCAACTACAGTGTTATAGGAATTGTTTGTAAATTAATAGCATTCTTTAATTTTATTTTCTTAATAGGTACAAAATTTACATCAATGTCAGGAATACTCCATAGATCAGACAAAACATAAGTTAATCATCTTCAAGTGTGGTGTTTGATATAATGAAACATTATAAAGGGAGGGAAGAGGACATGTGTGGAGGGGCAGCTAAATCTAAGGTCTATATAATGGATCATATTGAAACCTATCACAGCAGAACATTTATACATACATGGATATATGTGTGTGTGTCTGAAATCTATTTTATTATTTAATTCGTGTGTTTTCTCTATTGAAGATAGATTTTTTTCATACAATACATTTTGATTATGGTTCCATACCCCCCAACTCCTCCCAGATACTACTACCTCACCAAAACCATCATCTCTTGGTCTTTCTCATTAGAAAACAAACAGGCACTCCTCCAAAAAATAAAACAAAACAAAAAGAGTAAAATATATTATATAAAAATAAGCAAACCTAAATAGAACAAAATAAACAAATGCAGCAGTTTAACTTGCATCAAGTTGGCACACAACTTGCCAGCAAGGGTATCAATAAACCATTTTAATTATGCAATGCATTTTTCAGATTCTCAGAAGCAGTGAGAAAGTTAAGCATCATTCAGGCCAAAAAAGGCTTCTGTTTCAGACATAATTAAGACTGATTATTTTACTGAGCTTAACTATAATAATCCATTCAGTGTCATTGAGAGTAGAGTTGAATATTTCCTTTTCCATTAATTAATTATTTATTCACTTTACATCCTGATTACAACCCACCTTCTTCTTCTCCTACCAGTATACCCCTGACACCCTCCTATCCTCATTCACCTGTCCCTTTCTCCTCAGAGATGTGGAGGTCCATATGGTACCAACCCATCCTGGCACATCAAGTCACAACAGGACTAGGTGCAACCTCTCCAACTGAGACCAGACAAAGCAATCCAAATTAAGAGGAAGGGATCCAAAGACAGGCAACGGATTCAGAGACTGCCATTGCTCTAATTTTTAGATTACCCACATGAAGACCAAGCTGCAGAGCTTCACATCTGCTATGTATGTGCATGGAACCTAGGTCTACCCCATCCATGCTCTTTGGTTGGTGATTAACTCTCTTTGAACGCCCATGGGCCCATGTTAATTTACACTGTAGGTCATCTTCTGGTGTACTTGAGCCTCTGTTTCCCTCAATTATTTCCCTACATTTCCACAAGACCTCTTGAGTTCTGCATGTTAGGCTGTGTGTCTTTACATCTGTTTCCATCAGTGGCAAGTGAAGTCTCTCAGAGCACAACTATGCTAGTTTTTCTGTCTGCAAGCATAGCAGATTATCATTAATAATATCAGGGGTTGGCTCTCTCCCGTGCAATGGGTCTTAAGTTGGTCCAGTCATTGGTTGGACATTCCATCAATCTCAGTTTCATCCTTATTCCTATACATCTTGGAATCAGGACAAATTTTGGATCAAAGATTTTGTGGATGGATTGTTGTCCTTAAATCTCCACTGGAGATTTAAATCCACCACCTTCAACAAGTGGTGCTAGTCAGGAAGGATAGTTTCTTTTAAAAGAATCAAATTAGATTCTTACTTATCATCACCCCCTCACACACACATAATGTCTAAGTAGATCAAAGCTCTCAACAGATACCTATACCCTGACAATAAAAAGTGGTTAATAGCCTTATGTTTATTGGCACAGGAAAAGACTTTTTTGTTGTTTTTTTCTTCATTAAATCCTTATTTTTTATATTAATTACAATTTATTCACTTTGTATCCCAGCTGTAGCTCCCTTCCTCATTCCCTCCCAATCCCACCCTCCCTCTCTCATCTCCTCCCATGCCCTTCTCCAAGTCCACAAATAGGGGAGGTCCTCCTCCCTTTCCATCTGACCCTAGCTTATCATGTCTCATCAGGACTGGCTACATTGTCCTCCTCTGTGCCCTGGCAAGGCTGCTCCCATCTCACGGGCAGGGTCAGAGAGCCAGCCACTGAGCTTATGTCAGAGATAATCCATGTTCCCATTACTAGGGAACCCACTTGGACACTGAAATGCCATGGGCTACCTCTGTGCAAGGGTTCTAGGTTATCTCCATGCATGGTTGTTGGTTGGAGTATCAGTCTCAGAAAAGACCCCTGTACCAAGATATTTTGGTTCTGTTGCTCTCCTTGTGGAGCTCCTGTTCTCTCAAGGTCTTACTCTCTCCCCCTTCTTTTATAAGACTCCCTGTACTCTGCCCAAAGTTTGACTATGAGTCACAGCATCTGCTTTTATACACTGCTGGGTAGAATCTTTCAGAGGCCCTCTGTGGTAGGCTCCTGTCCTGATTCTTATTTACTCCTTCTTCCAGTGTCTACCTGTTTGTCTTTCTGAGTGAGGATTGATCATCTTACCCAGGGGTCTTCCTTCTTGCTTAGCTTCTTTAGGTGTACAGATTTTAGTATGGATATCCTATATTATATGTCTGGTATCTACTTATAAGTGAGTGTATACCGTGTGTTTTTCTGCTTCTGGGAAAAGACTTTTTATACAGATCAACATCAATAAAGGCAAAAAGATAAAATAATAAATGTTACCTCATGAAATTGAGAAGCTTCTACATGGCAAAAGACACCATCATTTGAATAAAGCTTAGCCTGCAGAGTAGAAAAAGACTTTTTGTTTGCTTTTGTTTGTTTTGATACATTTTTATTTTTATATTAATTACAGTTTATTCACTTTGTATCCAAGTTGTAGCACTCTCCCTCATTTCCTCCCAATCCCACCCTCCCTTCCTCACCTACTCCCAAGCCCGTCTCCAAGTCCAAGTCCACAGATAGGAGAGGTCCTCCTCCCCTTCCATCTGACCCTAGACAATCAGAATACATCAGGACTGGATGGATTGTCCTCCTCTGTGGCCTGGTAATGCTACTCTCCCTAAGGGGGAAGTGATCAAAGAGCCAGCCACTGAGTTCATGTCAGAGACAGTCCTTGTTCCCCCTACTAGGGAACCCACTTACTACTGAGCTGCCATGGGCTGCATCTGTGCAGTGGTTCTAGTTTATCTCCATGCATGGTCCTTGGTTGGAGTATCTATCTCAGAAAAGACCCCTGGGCCTAGATTTTTTGGTTCTGTTGCTCTCCTTGTGGGGCTCCTGTTACTTCCCAGTCTTTTTTATGTCCCCTTTCATTCATAAGATTCCATCACTCTGCCCAAAGTTTGGCTCTGAGCCTCAGCAGGCAAATGGTGGGTACTAGAAAAGATCATCCTAAGTGAGGTATCTCAGGAGTAGAAAGACACACGTATAAGTGGATATTAGGCATATAATATAGGATTAAACTATTAAAATCTGTACACCTAAAGAAGCTAAGCAAGGAGGAGTCTGGGTAAGATGATCAGTCTCACTCAGGCAAATGGGACATACATCTGAAGAGGGAGAAAACAGGGAACAGGTCAGAGGGCCTTGGAATGACTCTGCCCAGCAGGGTATCAAAGCAACTGATAGAAGGCTAATATCCAAAATACATAAATAATTAAAAAAAACAGATATAAAGAAATCTAATGGCCTAAGTGGATATTAGACATAAAATATAGGATAAATAAACTAAAATCTGTACACCTAAGGAAGCTAATCTGGCTAAGATGCTCAGTTGCCATTCAGAAAGGCAAAGAGGATCAACATCAGAGGAAGGAAGAAACAGGGAACAGGACAGGAGCCTACCACAAAGGGCCTCTGAAAGGCTCTACCCTGCAGGGTATCAAGGCAGATGTTGAAACTCATAACCAAACTTTGGGCAGAGTACAGGGAACTTATGAAAGAAATGGGAGATAGTAAGACATGGAGAGAACAGGAACTCTTCAAGGAGAGCAACAGATCCAAAAAGTCTGGGCACAGGGGTCTTTTCTGAGACTTATACTCTAGCAAGGACCACTCGTGGAGATGACCTGGAATCCCTGCACAGAGGTAGTCCATGGAAGTTCAGTGTCCAAGTGGGTTCCATAGTAATGGGAACAGGGACTGTCTCTGACATGAACTAATTTGCTTGTTCTTTGATCACCTTTCCCTGAGGGGGGAGCAGCCTTACCAGGCCACAGAGGAAGACAATGCAGCCACTCCTGATGTGACCTGATAACCTCCTCTATCAGTGGACTAATAGAGGGGCATGGATGGGGAAGAGGGAAAGAGGGTGGGATTGGGAGAGGAAGAGGGAGGGAGCTACAGCGGGATACAAAATGAATAAACTATAATTAATAAAAACAAAAATAAAAATTAATTTTATAAAATGGTGGATTCAAATCTAAACAAAATTCTCAGTAGAGAAAACGTCAATGTCAGAGAAATACTAAAAAATGTTTAACATTCCTAGCCATCATGAAAATATAAATCAAGCCTACTTTAAGATTTCATTGGCTGGGCATGGTGGCACACACCTTTAATCCCCAACACTCAGGAAGGCAGAGTCAGGCAGATTGCTGTGAGTTTGAGTCCAACCTGGTCTGCCAAGTCAGTCTAGGACAGAAAGGCTATACAGAGAAACCCTGTAAAACAAACAAACAAACAACAAAAATAAAAGTTTTCATCTTACTGCTCTCTGAATGGCTAAGACGAACAAAATAAGTGAAAGTTCATACTGGTAAGGTTGTGGAATAAATGGAAATGTCATTCAATGCAGGTGGGAATGCTAACATACCACTATGGAACTCAGTGTGGCAGTTCTTCAGAAAGATGGAATTTGACCTACTTCAAGCTCTAGCTCAACAGTGGTGTGGCTTGATAACTTGGAAGATTTACTTCTAATAATTTGGTGAACCTACACAGTGGTTTTTATTGTGGCCATGTCTTTTCACATTCCCACCAACAGTGAATCGGTGTTCAACTTCTATCATATCCAAACCACCTTTTTTCATCATTTTTCTTGGTTTAGTTTTATTCATTCTGAAAAAGGCAAGATAAATTATCAAAAGAGTTTTAATATGTATTTCTCTGATGGCTAAAGGTCTTAAATTTTTCTTTTTATTTTTTTATATTTTTTTAAGAAATATTTATTTTATTTTATTAATTACACTTTATTCATTTTGTATCCCCCCATGAGCCCCACCCTCCTCCCCTGCCGATCCCACCCTCTCTCCCCTTTCTGCATGCATGCCCCTCCCCAAGGCCACTGATAGGGGAGGTTCTCCTCTCCTTTCTGATCTTAGTCTATCAGTTCTCATCAAAAGTGGCTGCTTTGTCCTCTTCTGTGGCCTGGTAAGGCTGCTCCCCCCTCAGGGGGAGGTGATCAAAGAACAGGCCAATCAGATTATGTCAGAGGCAGTCCCTCTTCCCATTACTATGTAACCCACTTGGACACTGAACTGCCATGGGCTACATCTGTGCAGGGGTTCTAGGTTATCTCCATGAATAGTCCTTGGTTGGAGTATGAGTCTCTGGGAAGTTCCCTGTGTTCAAATTTTCTTGTTCTGTCACTCTCCTTGTGGAGACCCTGTCCTCTGCAGCTCTTACTATTTCCCACTTCTTGCATAAAATTCCATTCACTCAGCCCAACAGTTGACCATCAGGCTCAGCATCTGCTTTGATAGTCTGCAGGGCAGAGGCTTTCAGAGGTAGCAGCTTTATTTGTAATAGCCAGAAGCTGGAAACAACCCAGATGCCCCTCAACTGAAGAATGGATGCAGAAATTGTGGTACATCTATACAATGGAATATTACTCAGCAATGAAAAATAAGGAAATCATGAAATTTGCAGGTAAATGGTGGGACCTGGAAAGGATCATCCTGAGTGAGTTGTCCCATAAGCAAAAAGACACACACGGTATATACTCATTCATATAAACATACAACATAGGACAAACCCACTAAAATCTGTACATCTTTTTATTTTTTTACATGAGAGTTTCTCTGTGTAGCCTTGGCTATCTTAGACTTGCCTTATAGACCAGGCTGGCTTCAAATCACAGAGACCCACCTATCTTTGACTCACTGAGTGCTGGAATTTAAAATATTAAAAAAAATATTTCTCAGCTCTTTATATTTCTTCCTTTGGAAACTCTTTGTTTAGTTTTATGCTTCAATATTCATTGGGTTGTTTTCTTCCTTTTACTTTATTTTAGTTGTTTGTATATTATGGAATATAAGTCCTGTAAGATATATACTTAGGAATGAATGTTTTCCAATTCTCTGGTATATCTCTTTGATTTAGTAATAATGTTTTGTTTTTTTATACAGAAGTTTTTAAGTTTCCTGAAGTACCATTTATTTATTGTTGATGTTAATGTCTGCCCTTCCCTAATCTTGTTTGGAAAGTTTTTCCCTGGCCAAAACTATAAAAAATATTGCCTGTTTTCTCCTCTTTCAGACTCAGACTATCAGGTAATATGATAAAGTCTTTGATCAATTTGAAGCTGAGTATTGTGTAGGGTGAGGGATAATTGAATTTTGTTTTTAACATGTAGTTTTACATTTTGGTCAACAACATTTCTGGATAAGTGATATGTCAAGAAGATTTTTTTATTATTCAGGATTGTTTTGGATCTCCTAAGTACTTTGTGATCCCCTATAAAATTTATTTGTTTTAATTTCTGTGCAAAATTAGCTTGGAAGTTTTAAAAGACTTACATTGAATCTGTGGATTGCTTTTGGTTAAATTTTCACAATATTAGTCCTACCAATCCATGAGTATGGAAGTTCTTTTCATATTCTGGTGTACCCTGAATTTTCTTTTTTCAATGTCTTAAAATTTTCATTGAGCAAATCTTTTACTTTTTAGTTCTTTATGTTGGAATAGTGTTTCACTTTATGTATATTTACCATTGCATTATCCACCCGTTTAATGATGGCAATATAAGCCGATTCCTAACCATTTTGTAAAAAACTTGTGTGGTAATAAACATGAATATGGAGAAATCTGTATGTATACTGACTTAGATTATTTGGGGTCTTACATATTTTATTGCATAGTACTTATAGAAAATCTGTACTGATGTTACAGCTAGTGTATCAAGCTGTACTCCAACAATAACAAAAAGGGTCACAGTCTAACCCAGCATCATTTTTGCATCACCATTTGTTATTTATTTTTCCTAATGAAACTCATTATGTCTGCAGTTGAAAATAATATCATAGTAGTTTAGGTTTTCCTTTTATTAAAGAATAATAGGATTGTACTGTGTTCATAGACTGATTGTCCATTTGAACTTACTTTTTGAGATGTATCTGTTCAGTTTAAATAAATACTGTTTGGATTATTTGTATCATTTCATTTATGATATTCCTATATAAACTGAAAATCAGTTTACAATACTCCAAGTCAGTATACAATACAGATTTCTTCATATTCATGTTTATTACCACACAATATACATACACACACGTATATAACATTTATACATATATATGTTTATTATATATACATTGTTTCTATCAGTACTTTCACAAACAATTGTCAAAGGTTTTCTCTCAAAATCTTTAAGTTCACTGTTGTGGTTTTTTTCTTTGCTGTACAGAAGCTTTTTAGTTTGGTACAATTTGATTGGTTAACTCTCACTTTATTTTCTGCTACACTGACATTTACATACTTTGAGGAGGTGTTCCTTTTGTCTTCTTATCACATACTTCATAGAATCGCTGAAAAAACAAATTATGAATAAATACTTAATATTAAGTGTTATAATAAAACAATTAATTATTAGTTATACTTAATATTAAGTATAAGCTAATACTTTTGTTAAAATTCTACATTAAGAATTATTGTAGATGAGAATTTTATCTTTCTGCAAGATACACAGGTATAATCAAGTGAGAATAGCACAACTAATGATTGCTTTTTCCTTTGATGAAAATTTACATGTAAAGAGATAACTATACAAAGTGATTGATAGAGGCATTCAAGAAATCCTTGAAAATTTTCCACAGTTGAATGTAAGGAATACATATAGAGCTACAGAGTATATATTTATATTTTAATATTTATATTTAAGAAGTACTTGGCCCTGCTGTGACTTGATGTGCCAGGGTGGGTTGGTAACTATGGAGAGCCTCTCTTCTCTGAAAAGAGAGGAGAAGACAGGGGGCATAAGAATTGGGAGAAGAGGAAGAAAGGGGCTATGATCAGGCTATAATGTGATTAAATTAATGGAAAAGAATAAATACAGTTGTTTAAATAATGATAGCTGATCGAATTTAGAAGAAGAAACTTTACATAAAAGAATAAAAGGTAGAAAATAAATTGATATTTCTCTGTCAGAAGCCACATAAACATCAAAAGGAAACATAAGAGTAGTATTTATCTAGTTCTTCAACATTTACATGCCCTTCAAGAAAAGGAAATAGAGTGAGAATATCAGCCTTGTTTAAAATACCAATCTGATGAAAATAAGTGCAAGATAATTTAGGACACTGTAAGAGTGCTTAAGATATATGGTAAATAAATTGCAACATAAAATATGTTAGTCACTTTATTAGTTCTTTGAGAATTTCATACAATGTATTTTGATTTATTCCTACCTTCCTAACTCCTCTTAGATCCACACTGTTTCCTTCTCCTCCCAATTAATTGTCCAATTATCTATCTATCTATCTATCTATCTATCTATCTATCTATCTATCTATCATCTATCTATCTATCTATCTATCTATCTATATCTATCTTAACTCATAAAATATAATTTTTGGTGACCATATGTTCTTGGATATATAGCCTTATGCTAGATCATAATTAACATACCATGGTACCATTTCAGGGAACTCACTCTTCTTTTCCAGAAAGTATGTTCCACAGATATCTTTTTCTGCCTTCTTTTCCATGCTAAAAATTTGTCTGGCTTGAGCTTGTAAAGGCCTTTTGGATATACAGTGTCATGACTGCTGAGTTCATAAGATGAAACTAAGTGATATAAACAAAACACATTGTTTTGGGATTTATTGTTGGTTTGGGGGGGCTAATTAATTTATTTTTTTACTTTCAGTTTATTCACTTTGTATCCCATATGTAACCCCCTTCCTCAACCCCTCCAAATCCCACCCTCCTTCTCATCTCCTCCCATGACCCTCCCCAAGTCCACTGATAGGGAGGTCCTCCTCCCCTTCCATCTGACCTTAGCTTATCAAGTCTTTTCAGGACTGATTGCATTGTTTTCCTCTGTGGCCTGGTAAGGCTTATCCCTCATCACACGGAGGTGATCAAAGAGCCAGCCACTGAGTTCATGTCAGAGATAGTCCCTGCTCCCAATACTAGGGAACCTACTTGGACACTGCACTGCCATGGGCTACATCTGTGAAGGGGTTCTAGGTTATCACCATGCATAGTTGTTTTTTGGAGTGTCAGTCTCAGAAAAAACCTCTGTGGCCAGATTTTTGAGTTCTGTGCTCTCCTTCTGGAATTCCTGTCTTTTTATCAAGACAGATCTTGATAAAAGCCTCCAGGTCTTTTTAGCAAGGCTGCTCACTCTCTCCATGTCTCTTAAACATAGTACTTGAAGTCCTAGCTAGAACAATAAGACAACTAAAGAAGATCAAGGAGATATAAATTGGGAAGGAAGAAGTCTAAGTATCACTATTTGCAGATGATATGATAGTATGCACGAGTGACCCCAAAAATTCAACCAGAGAACTCCTTCTGCTGTTAAATACCTTCATCAAAGTGGTGGATACAAAATAAACTCACAAAAATCAGTAGCTCTCTTTTACCTGAAAGACAAGGGGAGAGCCAAGAAGGTGACAAGCAGAGTGCACCATATCTGAGGGGCAGAGCATCTGAAACTCTGAAATTGTTGAGTGGAAGGGCAGCTGAAAGCCAGAACATTGACATTGAGACTTCCTGGGCAAGAGGGAACAACCTGTAAGCCGAGACCATTTGGATCCAAGTCACCATGGAGGACTCCTGGTACGAGAGTGGTGAATATTCAAACTTCCCCTTGATGGATGTCCCTGCTCGGCAGAGGCTAACTAGAATGCCTGCTGCTCCTAGCACATAACTTCTTGCTTGGTAACTGAGACAGCAGAGGCAGGCTTTCCTGCAGGCACAAAACTGAGAGTAGAGAATAGGGACAACCCCTGTGCTTTCTGATTAGGCCTGCTAGAGAGTGAGTGTGCCTTCAAGTTGAGTGCATGCAAAGCCCCCTATCCAGGGGCCCTCTACACAACAGCCAGATATCAGCTCCTTCCCACCCACCCACACAGTGGGCAACATAGGGATTCTTGGGACAACATTCTCAACATTGAACCCCTGTTTTGTGGGCTTACCAGTGGAGGGTAGGCAAACAATTTCTGGAACCCAGACAGATCTGAATACCAAGAGGACAGTATGACAGGCCTGTAGGCCACTGAGAATTTCAAGGAACCAGCAAATATGCATTGTACCCACAAACAGAACAAAGGCTTGTGCTCCTTCCTGCTCTTAATCTCCAAATTCCAGGCATCTACACTCTCTAGCACCCTGTCCTTCAAAGCACAGTTCCACTCATAAGCCTGTGCTTCCTTGCTCATACACGTGCACCTGCACTACGACCTTCCTCCCCTAGCTACAGCTGAAAAAGCAACACACATTCTCAAACTGGTGAACCACTCTCATCTTCCCTGAAGAATACTCCAGACATCAGAGAAAGACCCAGTTGGAAGTACAGAATCAAGAAACAAACAGGGAAGGTTACAAATAAGCAGATAGCTAGAGGACCAATAGAGACATAGGTAGAGGCACAATTAATGGCATATAGAGAGGAAACTAACAAAAATTAGAGACCATCATGGAAAGACAGGAATTTCAATTCAAACAAATGAAGGAAATGGTACAAGACATGAAAACAGAATTAAAGTCAATAAAGAAAACACAAACAGAGAAAACACTGTTTGTGAGCTGGAGAACTTAGAGAAAAGATCAGGAATCACAAAGTTAAGCATCACCACGAGAATACAAGAGATGGAACAGAGAATCTCAGACACTGAAGATACAATTACAGAACCTGATACTTCTCTCAAAGAAAAAGTAAAATCAGAAAAGTTCCAAATACAAAATATCCAAGAAATCAAGGATACCATGAAACGACAAAACTTAAGACTTAATAGGAATAGACAAAAAAGATTACAGGCTCCAAGGTCCAGAAAATATTTAAGAAAATCAGAAGAAAATTTTTCCAACCTAAAAAAAGAGACATCTATAAACATACAAGAGGCCTACAGAATGCCCAATAAACTAGACCAGAAAAGAAATTCTTCATGCCACATAATAGTCAAAACACTAAATCTACAGAAAAAGGAAAAATATTAAAAGCAGCAAGGGAAAAAGGCTTAGTAACATATAAAAGTACACCTCTGACATTCACACCAGAATTCTCAACAGAAACTATGAAAGACAGAAGAGCCTGGACAGATGTCATGCAGACTCTAAGGTACCACACATGCCAAACCAGACTACTACCCAGAAAAGCTTCAATGAATATAGATGGAGAAAATCCAGTATTCCATGACAAAACTAAAATGAACAATATCTACCCAGCAACCCAGCCCTACAGAAGACACTAGAAGGAAAATTCCAATCCAAAGAAAACAAATGCACCCAAGAAAACACAGGATGTAGATAACTTCACAATAATAAATAAATAAATAAATAAATAAATAAATAAATAAATAAAAGAAAACAAGCATAGAAACACAGTACAACCACCAACTCTACAATAAAAGAAATTATCATTCATTGGTCACTATTATCTATCAACATTAACGGGCTCAACTCTCCAATAAAAAGACACAGATTAACAGAATGGTTGCATAAACAGGATGCAACATTTGGCTGCATCCAAGAAACACACCTCTGCAGCAAAAATAAACACTACCTCAGTGTAAAAGGCTGGAAAAAAGGTTTTCAAGCAAATGGACCCAGAAAACAAGCTGGAGTAGCTATGCTAATATATAATAAAATAGATTTTCAACTAAAATTAATCAAAAAGGATGATGAGGGGCACTTCATTCTTATAAAGGAAAAATCCCCCAGGAGGATATCATAATCCTGAACATCTATGCCCCAAATCCAAGGTCACCTGCATTCATTAATGAAACATTACTAAAGCTTAAATCACACATTGATCCCAACACATTAATAGTTAGAAGAGAAATATGGAATTATATCATAATACATAAAATCATCAAATAAGCCATCAGACTGAGTATAGAACTGGGTTGTTATCATAATAGAATAAAAACTGGTTTTGATTGGATGGGGAAGTAATGTGACAAGATATGTTTTGAATTTGAAATAAGCCATCTCTCAAAGGCCCCCTAATACCATTATTTTTTTTTCTGTTGGTAAATCATTACTGAAACAAGGTGTAAATGCATAATCAAGTGTGTTTTCATGGTCATTATTTCATAAATAAGCACCTATTCATTAAAGCCATATCACTTTGTATTTACACATTTCATGAAGTTATATATTGAGAATATTAAGTCAGCTTCAGACAACTGCTCAAGTAGTAGACTATTCAAATGTTAGAATGATTTCTGATAAATAGCTTAAAATATGAGATCATCTCCATTTTTCATATTAAGATAATTAAATACTGCATTTGTGGATTTGGTAAACATAGCTGTAATTACCCCTGATATTGTATTGCTTACAATCATTTTACCTCACATTAAAACTATTTATTGACAACAAATGCTTGGTATTCAAACATTAGTCTGACATTAACAAAAGTGAACCCCTAATTTATAATTAGCTCCAGCTATACATGCTGCTTCTTTTATTCTAAAGTCTTTTATCATTGTGAAGCTGGATAGTTCATTGTATTCTTTGTAGAAACCAATCTCAGATATCTGATAACGACCTCATTCCCCATATCCTGAATCTAAATTAACTATTACATGTCCTAATTGGAATGAAAAGTGCAGTTGTAGCAATATCTGTTTTAAAGGATGTGGAAAGAAACAGGGAGAGTTCTATGCTTTGCATTAGATATCACTATTACACATCTGTTAATAATTTAGTAAAAATTCTATAGTGTTTAGCCTGACCTATATATCATTACAAAAATCAAGGATATCTCTTATATCATAGAATTAAAACACAGCCTCACATTTTTCAGTGTCAGGTAACTTGTTTTCTAACACAATGGCAAGATAGAATGTAAAATGGCATAAGCGCTGTTACAATAGAGAAGTTGTTTAAACTTCTATCATGTGTTTGGCATTTGTGTAATGGAGCTAATGCTAACAGTACTTTCCATGTATTTTAGTGAGGATGACATAAGTTGCAAAACCATCTACAATCAGTGCTCTGTGAGGGAAAGTCTCTATTCTAAAGTTGGCACATGTTACTTGGTGGAAATTTTCTCTACAAATGGATGTTTTGGTTAAAGGATAAAGAAATCATGACATATTATTGAGACTATCAGACAGATGAGAGAAATGAATAATTTTGGACAATAGAACAAGGCACTTTAGATAGTTCCCAAATATCTCTATATAAATAACAATATAAGTATTTTAAGTCTACATTTTTTTTAAATTCCAAGAAGAAATTTTATAATTTTAGGTGTAATTATATAACATCTCATACTGCAAAATGACATATATTTGGTAAAAATCACCAAAAGAAAGCCAAAAATCATTTTTTTTTATTTTAACAGTAAAACCATATGCAGCAGTAAATGAAAGTTTAGATACACTGCCACCCTGGTAGTCAGTCCTATTCATTGTACTACATACATATTCACATATATAAGTTTACATTTTAATATTATATGTCTATATTTATCTCCAAGTAGACACCTTCCCTAATCATCATTTACCTTCTTTTTAAACAGCTGTAGTTAAATTGCTCAACTATGTTCATAGCAGCTTTATTAATAATAGCCAGAAACTAGAAACAACCTAGATGTCCCTCAGGTGAAAAATGTATAAAAAATGTAGTACATTTAAACAATAGAATACTACATAGCTATTAAAAACAAAGAAATCGGGGGAGCCAAGATGGCGGCACCGGGAAAACAGCGCCTCTGAGGAGCAGGACAGTACTTTCCGTGCAGACACTAGGAGACTGAACTCGGGGCCCTGAAACTACATCGATCTTGTTTCCCAGGTGAGGGGAGGCTCCCATGGCGTGGGAATGGGTCCAGTCCACTCACGGCTACCCAGCCAGAACCCGGAAGAAATCCCAGGTAACTCAGGCTTTGGGTATCCAGGCTGGAGCCACAAGCAGGCGTGTCCCAGCCACTTTCCCAGGCTGATCCGTGGGCACAAGGGTACCTGAGACTGGCAGTCCCAGCCGCGGGGGAACCCCACAGGGAAGCAGGGTTGCGGGTCTGATCACAGGTCACCCAGTCTTTCCACGGAAGGTCTCTGCCGCCATCACAGCCGAGCTCCTGCCGCGCGCAGAGAGATTTGCGCTCAGCTCAGCAGTACAGACAAGCTGCATGCCCCAGTACAACAGGGACTGGGACCCCCTGTCCGGAGAGGACCCCACAGAGAAGGAAGAAACCGTGCTGCTGGGGTCACCTAGGGAAAGTCAAGCAGATTGCAGATTGCAAACAGACAGAACTGAGGGCCCCAAGACACCAGAGCAGTACTCACCTGCCACAGATTACCGCAGCTGATCACTAAATTTACAGCAAGAAACCCAGAAGGAGGGCAGCTGTCTCCAGGACTTCTCCCGGTGAGAGGAGAGCCCTCTTGACTAATCAGGACCACAGTTACCACCCAGGTCTCTATGCCTGAGGTGAGCTGTAGCAACTCCTGAAAAACACCAGACATCCAGGGACTATACCCAAAAAGCTGGGAAGGCTTCCTTGAGGAAAAACCATCTTCCTGCCAAAGGGATTCTCTCCACTACAACAGTCCAGGAACAACCAGAAACTAAATTTAAACAACTAAGATAGCCCAATGGGTGGAGGACAGTGTAAAAGTTCAACCAACAAAAGCCAGAGCATTATGGCATCTCCAGAACGTAGTTATCCAGGGTCAAATAGCCCTAGACACCCCAGCATAAATGAAATTCAAGGAGACGACCTAACATCTATGCTCAAGAAGATGATAACAGAGGAAACAAATAAAATACAAAAAGAAATAGAAGAAGCTGAAGCCAAACGGTATGTGGCCTTTAAAGAGGAAATGCTTAAATCACTGAATGAAATAAAAGAAACAGTGGATTTTTCAAACAAACAGCTGAAGGAATTGATGGAAAAACATGAAAATACAGTCAGACAGGGGAAGGAAACCAACAAAATAGCTCAAGACCTGAAGATAGAATTGGAAAAATTAAAAAGAACACAAATGGAAGAAATTGTGGAGAGAAAGAACTTAGGGAAGAAAACAGGAACTACAGAGGTTAGCATAACCAAGAGGCTACAAGAAATGGAAGAAAGAATCCCAGGTGTGGAAGATACAATGGAAGAAATAGATGTATCTGTAAAAGAAAATGTTAACTTTAAAAATTCCTGACACAGACCATCCAAGAAATTCAAGACAACATAAAAAGACAAAACCTAAGAATAATAGGAATAGTGGAAAAAGAAGATTCCCTGCACCAAGGCCCAGAAAATATTTTCAACAAAATCATTGAAGAAAATTTCCCCAACTTAAAGGAGAGGCCAATAAGAATACAAGAGGCCTATAGAACACCCAGTAAATTAGACCAGAAAAGAAAATCCTCCTGCCACATAATAATCAAAACTGTAAGTATACAGAACAAAGAAAAAAATACTAAAAGCTACAAGAGAAAAAGGCCAAGTAACATATAATGGCAAACCCATTAGAATCACACCTGACTTTTCAACAGAGACTATGAAAGCCAGAAGGGCCTGGACAGATATCATGCAGACCCTAAAGAGAACATAGATGTCAGCCCAGGCTACTATACCCTGCAAAACTCTCAGTCCTCATAGATGGAGAAAACAAAATATTCAATGACAAAAACAAATTTCAACAATACCTACAAACAAATCCAGCATTACAGAAGACACTGGAAGGGAAAATACAACCCAAGAAAGCTAGCTACATTCAAGAAAACACAGGAAATAAATAACCCCACTACAGTAAAACAAAAAGCAACAAAGCACAAAACCAAACGACCACAGCCAACAACAAATTCAAAGGATCTAACAGCCACTGGTCATTACTCTCTCTCAATATCAATGGACTTAATTCTCCAATAAAAAGACACAGACTAACAGAATGGATGCGTAAACAAAACCAAGCAATCTGTTGTATACAAGAAACACACCTAAGTCACAAAGATAGACATTACCTGAGGGTAAAGGGATGGAAGACAGTTTTTCTAGCAAATGGACTCAAGAAGCAAGCAGGAGTAGCCATTCTAATATCTGATAAAATAGACTTTCAACCAAAATTAATCAAAAGAGATGGGGAAGGACACTTCATACTCATCAAGGGAAAATTCCACCAAGAAGACATCACAATCCTGAACATCTATGCCCCAAATACAAGGGCACCCACATTTGTGAAAGAAACATTGATAAAACTTAAACCAAATATAGATCCCCACACACTAATAGTGGGAGACTTCAACACCCCACTCTCAACAAAGGACAGGTCAACAAAACAGAAATTAAACAAAGAAACAATATCTCTAACAGAGGTCATGAATCAAATGGACCTAACAGACATTTACAGAACCTTACACGCAAACACAAAATAATTTACCTTCTTCTCAGCACCTCATGGAACCTTCTCCAAAATAGACCACATAGTTGGTAACAAAGCAAGCCTCAGCAAATACAGGAAGATTGAAATAATCCCTTGTATCCTGTCGGATCACCATGGAATAAAGCTGGACCTCAGTAACAACAGAAATAGCAAAAAGCCTATACATACATGGAAATTGAACAACTTGCTACTAAAAGACAGCTGGGTCAGGGAAGAAATAAAGAAAGAAATTAAAATCTTCCTAGAACTCAATGAAAATGACACAACATACCCAAACTTGTGGGACACAATGAAAGCAGTGCTAACAGGAAAGTTCATAGCACTAAGTGCCTTCAAGAAGAAATTTGAGACAGTGCATTCAAGCAACTTAATGGCTCACTTAATACCCCTAGAAAAAGAAGAAGCAGACACACCAAGAAGTAGCAGACGGCTGGAAATAATCAAACTCAGGGCTGAAATCAATCAATTAGAAACAAGTAAAACAATTCAAAGAATCAATGAAACCAAGAGCTGGTTCTTTGAGAAAATCAACAAGATAGACAAACCCTTAGCCAAGCTAACTAAAAGGCAGCGAGACACCATCCAAATCAACAAAATCAGAAATGAAAAGGGGGACATAACTACAGACACTAAGGAAATCCAAGCAATCATTAGGACTTACTTCAAAAGTCTATACGGAACAAAATTTGAAAATTTAAATGAAATGGACAATTTTCTTGATCGATTCCACTTACCAAAGCTAAATCAGGACCAGGTAAATCAATTAAATAGTCCTATATCCCCCAAGGAAAGAGAAGCAGTCATCGAAAGTCTCCCATCCAAAAAAAGCCCAGGACCTGATGGTTTCAGTGCAGAATTCTACCAGACATTCAAAGAAGAGCTAACACCAATTCTCTTCAAACTATTCCACAAAATAGAAACAGAAGGAACATTACCAAACTCATTCTATGAAGCCACAGTCACCTTGGTACCTAAACCTCACAAAGACTCAACAAAGAAAGAGAATTTCAGGCCAATCTCCCTTATAAACATTGATGCAAAAATACTCAACAAAATACTCGCAAACCGAATACAAGAACACATCAAAGATATCATCCACCATGACCAAGTAGGCTTCAGGTATGCAGGGGTGGTTCAATATATGGAAATCCATCAATGTGATCCACCATATTAACAAATTGAAAGAAAAAACCCACATGATAATCTCCCTAGATGCTGAAAAAGCCTTTGACAAAATCCAACATCCATTCATGTTTAAAGTATTGGAGAAATCAGGGATACAAGGCACATATCTAAACATAGTAAAGGCAATATACAGCAAGCCTATAGCCAACATCAAACTAACGAGAGAAACTTAAACCAATCCTACTGAAATCAGGGGCAAGACAAGGCTGCCCACTCTCTCCATATCTTTTCAACATAGTTCTGGAAGTCCTTGCTAGAGCAATAAGACAGTTGAAGGAGATCAAGGGGATACAAATTGGAAAGGAAGAAGTCAACATTATCACTATTTGCAGATGATATGATAGTATACGTGAGTGACCCCAAAAACTCTACCAGGGAACTCCTGCAGCTGATAAACACCTTCAGCAAAGTGGCCGGATACAAAATTAACTCAAAAAAATCAGTAGCCCTCCTGTATACAAAAGACAAAAGGGCTGAGAAATAAATTAGGGAAACAACACCCTTCACAATAGCCACAAATGACATAAAGTACCTCGGAGTAACCCAAACCAAGGACGTCATAGACTTGTATGAAAAAAATTTCAAATCTCTGAAGAAAGAATTAGAAGAATATATGAGAAGATGGAAAGATCTCCCATGCTCATGGCTTGGCAGGATTAACATATTAAAAATGGCCATCTTACCAAAAGCAATCTACAGATTCAATGCAATGCCCATCAAATTACCAACACAATTCTTTACAGACCTGGAAAGAAAAATGCTCAACTGCATATGGAATAACAAGAAACCCAGAATTGCTAAAACAATCCTCTACAATAAAAGATCTTCCGGAGGTATCTCCATCCCTGATCTTAAGCTGTACTATAGAGCAACAGTTTTAAAAACTGCATGGTACTGGCATAGAAACAGATTGGTGGATCAATGGAACAGAACAGAGGACCCAGAAATAAACCCACACACTTATGGACACTGATCTTTGACAAAGATGCCAAAACCATACAATGGAAAAAGCATAGCATCTTCAACAAATTGTGCTGGTCCAATTGGATGTCTACATGTAGAAAAATGAAAATAGATCCATACTTATCACCCTGCACAAAACTGAAGTCCAAGTGGATCAAAGACCTCAACATAAAACCAGACACATTAAATCGGCTTGAAAAAAAAGTGGGGAATAGCCTCGAACTCATTGGCACATGGGACAACTTCCTGAACAGAACACCAACAGCACAGGCTCTAAGAGCAACAATCAATAAATGGGACCTCATGAAACTGAAAAGCTTCTGCAAAGCAAAGGACACCATCATCAAAACAAAGCAACTGCCTACAGATTGGGAAAGAATCTTCACCAACCCTTTATCTTACAGAGGACTCATATCAAGTACATATAAAGAACTAAAGAAGCTGAAAAGCAGCAAACCAAGTAACCCACTTAAAAATGGGGAACAGAGCTAAACAGAGAATTCTCTGTAGAGGAATACCGAAGGACAGAGAAGCACTTAAAGAAATGCTCAACCTCACTAGCCATTAGGGAAATGCAAATCAAAACAACCCTGAGATTTCACCTTACACCCATGAGAATGGCCAAGATCAAAAACTCAAGTGACAACACATGCTGGAGAGGTTGTGGAGAAAGGGGAACCCTTCTCCACTGCTGGTGGGAATGTAAACTTGTACAACCACTCTGAAAATCAATCTGGTGCTTTCTCAGACAACTAGGAATAGTGCTTCCCCGAGATACAGCCATACCACTCCTAGGCATATATCCAAAAGAGGCTCAAGCACACAAAAAGAAATTTGCTCAACCATGTTTGTAGCAGCTTTATTTGTAATATCCAGAAGCTGGAAACAACCCAGATGCCCCTCAACTGAAGAATGGATGCAGAAATTGTGGTACATCTACACAATGGAATATTACTCAGCAATGAAAAATAAGGAAATCATGAAATTTGTAGGTAAATGGTGGGATCTGGAAAGGATCATCCTGAGTGAGTTGTCCCAGAAGCAAAAAGACACACAAGGTATATATTCACTCATATAGACATACAACATAGGACAAACCCACTAAAACCTATGCATCTAAAGAAACTAAGCAAGAGAGAGGACCCTAACTAAAATGTCCCATCCCCATCCTGAAAGGCAAAGAGAATGGACATCAGAAGAAGAAGAAAACAGGAAACAACCTAGTAACCTACCACAGAGGGCCTCTGAAAGCCTCTGCCCTACAGACTATCAAACAGATGCTGAGCCTGACGGGCAACTGTTGGGCAGAGTGAATGGAATTTTAGGTAAGAAGTGGGAAATAGTAAGAGCTGGAGAGGACAGGGTCTCCACAAGGAGAGCAACAGAACAAGAAAATTTAAACACAGGGAACTTCTTAGAGACTCATACTCCAACCAAGGACTATTCATAGAGATAACCTAGAACCCCTGCACAGATGTAGCCCAGGGCACTTCAGAGTCCAATTGGGTTACATGGTTATGTGAAGAGGACTGCCTCTGACATGAACTGACTGGCCTGCTCTTTAGTCACCTCCTCCTGAGGGGGAGCAGCCTTACCAGGCCATAGTAGAGGACAATGTAGCCACTTTTGATGTGAACTGAGGGACTAAGATCAGAAAGGAGAGAAGAACCTCCCCTATCAGTGGAATTGGGGAGTGCCATGCATGCAGAGGGAGGGAGGGTGGTATTGGGAGGGGCGGAGGGAGGGGCTTATGGGGGGATGCAGAATGAATAAAGTGTAATTGATGAAAAATTATAAAAAAAGGGAAAAAATAATTTAAGAACCTTAAATGACTTTCAAAAGTGGAGGAAAAAATGGAGTTAGTCAATTTACATGGAGCACGTCTCGCCCCTGGGGGCAATGGTCTCCTGAACTTCCTCAGACTTCAGACACCACCACTGCTAGTTCTAGAACTGATGCAGGATGTTCCAATGAGGGGGTTAAGGCTTCTCATAATATTTCCTATAAGCCCACACCTGTTTGTTTATATCCCCCAGTTCTATTCATTATTAGCCAGATAGAGCCAAGGAATTGTGGTAATGATACTTGCTTTTTTGCCCATGCTGGAATGCTAGTGAATTTAGGTATGCCCTGGTTACTCGCATGCCTCGCTGGGTGCCTGTGCCTGTTGATGCCCCTCACGCTATGACTCTCTTCAGACAGAAAAGGGATCTTGGAACTACAGCCGCCACTATTACTGCCATCTCATTGGCGGCTGTTGGAGCTACCACCACGGCATTAGCCAGGAGTCATACTGTGCAGACTGCTCAGACCCTGAATAACCTTTTAGCCAATGTAGCTCATGCTTTAGATGTACAAAAAGGAATTAATGCTCAACTAAAAGGAAGCTTGATGGTGTTCAATCAGAGGATTGACCTCGTGCAGGAGCAAATTGATACCCTATGGCAAATCGCTCAACTTGGCTGTCAATGAAAGTATACTGGACTTTGAGTCACTAGCATACAACATGAGAATTTTCCCTGTGCTGCAAATCTGTCTAAACAATTGTCTAGCTATATTTTAGGTAATTGGACTGGAGAATTCGATACTATGATGGAGCAGCTGAGAGTGGCCATTATCACAGTAAATTCTACCAGAGTGGACGCAGGACTAGCCACAGGATTATCATCATGGATTGCTGCAGCCATGAATCATCTGAAGGAATGGGTGGGCATGGGAGCGTTAGCAGGCCTTCTGGTGTTGGTCTCCTCGGTTTGCCTGTAGTGTATATGCAAGATTAGAGTCTCACAATAGCGTAATGCAGCCATGACCATTCAGGCCTTTACAGCCATTGAAGCAGGACAGTCTCCCCAAGCATGGTTGGCTACCATAAAAAGCTAAAATGATACACTTAGGATGCGAGGCTAAGCACTGAACTCAGGGTCAGCCGCTTTGGAACCAGAGAAGAGCATGTCTGATTGCATGCGGGTTGATGCCCCAGGTCCTGCCTCTGAGAAAAAGGTATCGGACGGGTCTGATGCTCTTTGGGTGGATGACACCTAAATGAACATCAGTACAAAGTCCCAATTTATTTCTAATATCAGAGATCAGACCTCTACTCTTGCCTGATGCGTCTAAAACAAAAAGGGGGAACTGTAGAGAGCTGCGTAATGCCGCGCCTTAAAGCTGGAGCTGGTTTCTGCCTTCCACCTTCCCGATGGTGAGTGCTCTCTGTCACGAACAACTCCACATTTGGCTAAGGCTGAGGATCTGGCTTGCTTCCATGTATGTGGACCTATCTGCATTGCCCACGTGGCATGCTGGGGTTGGCTACCCAGAGGCTATTTAAGCTGTGGGCTGGCTTTCCCCAGGGTCAGATGATTGTTCAAGGTTCCTGAATAAACTGCATTGAAAAAATAAATAAATAAAAATAAAATCCAACACACACACACACAAAAAGTATGTTAGGAGTTCAGAAAGGAGGATGAACTTGTAATGCAAACTCCTTGGGAAAACCATATCAAGCCAAGTGACAAAATGAAGTCGTCAGTTGTATGTGAGTGGCTCAGTGGGGGGAGGGGGGTCACCTGATCAAGACAGAAGTGTTAGGAGGATTCAGAGTTTATATAATTCCAAAAAAAGAGTGTCTGCTTGTTTGAAAAACCTATTGTCTAAGACACAAGATTCTGACAGATTGAGTAAATATTCACATATACTGGTATTTCTTACTCACTTAATTGAAGGATCCTCAGGGAACAAGAAGATGCACAGATGATAAGTCAATATAGGCCTTGCCTTTTTTACAATCTGCTCTTGTTCCACTCATCCTATCTTTAAAATCTGTTTGTAGCCCATGGCAGCTCAGTGTCCAAGTGAGTTCCATAGTAATGGGAACAGGGACTGTCTCTGACAGGAACTGATTGGCCTGCTCTTTGATCACCTCCTGCTGAGGGGGGAGCAGCCTTACCAGGCCACAGAGAAAGACAATGCAGCCACTCCTAATGAGACCTAATAGACTAGGATCAGAGGGAAGGGGAGGAGGACCTCCCCAATCAGTGGACTAGGAGAGGGAGGGTGGGATTGGAAGGGGAAGAGGGAGGGAGCTACAGTGTGATACAAAGTGAATAAACTGTAATTAATAAAAATTAAAATTAAAAAAGAAAAAAAATAAAAACAAGGAAATCATGAAATTTCCAGGCAAATTGTGGAAACTGGAAAAGATCATCTTAAGTGAGGTATCACAGAAGCAGAAAGACACACATGGTATATACTCACTTACAAGTGGATATTTTTTAATTAATTTATTTATTTTTAAATTATAATTTATTCAAATTTTATCCAGCTGTAGCCCCTTCCCTTGTCCTCTCCCAATCTCACCCTCCCTTCCTAATCTCCTCCTATGCCCCTCCGGAAGTCCGTGGATAGGGGAGTTGTGGAAATGGCCAACCAATGACTTGCCTAATTTGAGATCTGGCAATTCTCAGTCTATTGTAAAGAGCCAACACCTATTAATAGTACTAGCTATGCTTTCAGACAGGAGTCAAGCTAACTGTCCTCTGAAAGGTTCCACCCAGCAGTGGATCTAAACAGATGCTGAGACCCACAGACAAACATTAGACTGAGTTGGTGCAGGGGAAGGATAGAGGGAGCCAAAAGGGACAAGGACTCCACAAGAAGAGAAAATAGACACACTGGAGCTCACAGAGACTGAACCACCAACCTAAGTTCATGCATGAACTGGACCTAGGTTCCCTATACTTATGGAGCTGATGGACAGCCGAGTCGAGTCTTCATGTGGGGACCCTAAACAACTGGAGTAGGGACTGTCACTGACACAGATGCAATTGCCTGCTTCTGTATTACTTTTCCCTAAGTGGGCAGTCTTTTCTAGCCTTAGTGGAAGAGGAAGCACTTAGTAGTCCAGATGGGCCCTGAAATGAAAGGGTGGAATATTACGGGAACTATGAGTGGGGTTGGAACTCCCTTCTCTAGGAAGAAGCAGAGGAGGGAATGGGAGAAGAGAATGGAAAGGTGAGAATGGGAGAAAAGGAGGGAAAGGGCTACAACTGGTATGTAAAGTAAATAAATAAAAAAGAGGAAACAATGACTATGTAAAATAAAATAAAAATAAAATAAAATGAAATGAAATAAAAATAAATACCTTCTAGTTCTTTCTGTACTCTCATTGGCTGGCCTAAATCAGTGGTTCTGGCCCAAATTCCTCTCCAAGCTGACTAATTCAAACTGGCCTTTTCTGATTTCTGACTTAATTGCTCTTCCTAGCCTCACACTAATTCTGGCAATTATGTTTTGATCTTCTGGATGTTTCACATTCTCTAGCTCATTCTGTTTTCACCTATTTCTAGCTTGTTACTCTGCAACCTGTTTCTGTAAAACTGTCCCAGTAATCAACTCTCAGTAAAAAACAATTCTTTCTCCTTGGGATGCTCTTAAGCAGCCTGTCTTTCCTGTCCTGTTTTTGTGAGAGTTGAGAGTATTTCACCTCTGACTCATTTGGACAAATCATTCTCTAATTTGTCACTTTGTCTGACACCCAATTAAATATCACTTTCAAACATGGCTACTTCCTAATACAAACACAAATTACCTTCATTGTTTAATGTTAAAGGTGTATACTAAGCAAATGTCCATGCTGCATACTTGAGCATATTTTGGATGTATGCCTAAGAGTGGTACAGTATGGAGGTAGCACTACTCCTAATTGTCTGAGAAAGCTCTAGTGTGATTTAAAAAGTGGTTGTACAAGGTTACATTACCATCAGCAATGGAGGAGGGCTTCTCTTTCTCCACAACCTCTCCAGCATGTGATATCACTTGAGTTTTTGATCTTAGCCATTCTGATGGGTGTGAGGTGAAATTTGAGGTCATTTTGATTTGAATTTCCAAGATGACTAAGGACACTGAGCATTTTTTTAAGTCTTTCTCTGCCATTCGATATTCCTCTACTGAGAAATCTCTGTTTAGCTCTGTACCCCATTTTTTCTAGATTACTTGATTTGTTGGTATTTAGCTTTTTGAGTTACATATTTTGGATATTAACTGTCTGTCAGATATAGGGTTGGTGAAGATCCTTTCCCAATCTTTTGGCTCTCGTTTTGTTTTGGTGTCAGTGTCCTTTGCTTTACAGTTACTAAGGTCCCATTTATTGAGATTGTTGATATTAAAGCCTGTTCTGGTTCAGAAAGATTGTTGATATTAGAGCCTGTGCTGGTTCAGAAAGATATTTACTGTTCCAATAAGGTCAAGGCTCTGACTTATTTTACTGTGCCAGTGAGATAAGGCTCTTTCTTCTAACCAGTTTAGTGTGCTCAGCCATGTTTGCAGCAGCTTTATTCATAATAGCCAGAATCTGGAAATGACTCAGATATCCCTCAACTGAGGAATGGATACAGAAATTGTATAACATTTACACAATGGATTACTACTTAGCAATTAAAAACAAGAAAATAATGGAATTTGCAGGCAAATGGTGGGAACTAGAAAATATCATCTTGAGTGAGGTATCCCAGAAGTAGAAAAACACAGATGGCATATACTCACTTATAAGTGGATATAAACATACTAAAATCTGTATACCTAAAGAAACTAACCAAGAAGGATGACCCTAAGTAAGATGATCAATCAGAAAGGCAAATGTGACAGACAGAAGAGGGAAAAAACAGGGAACAGAACAGGATCCTACCACAGAGGGCCCCTGAAAGACTCTATCCAGCAGGGTATCAAAGTAGATGCTAAGACTCATAGCCTAACTTTGGGCAGAGTGCAGGGAATCTTATCAAAGAGAAGGTAGATAGAAAGACATGGAGAGGACAGGAGCTCCACAAGGAGAGCAACAGAACAAAAAAATCTGGGCCCAGGGGTATTTTCTGAGACTGATATTCCAACTAAGGACCATGCATGGAGATAACTTAGAACCGCTGCACACATGCAGCCCTTGGCTCAGTGTCCAAATGGGCTCCCTAGTAAGGGGAACAAAAACTGTCTCTGACATGAGCACAGTGGCTGGCTCTTTGATCACCTCCCCCTTTTGGGGGAGCAGCCTTACCAGGCAACAGAGGAAGACAATGCAGCCACTCCTCATGAGACTTAATAGGCCACGGTCAAATGGAAGGGGAAGAGGACTTCCCTTCTCAGTGGACTTGAAAAAGGGCATGGGAGGAGATGAGGGAGGGAGGGGTTGAGACTACAGCTGGGATACAAAGGGAATAAACTATAATTAATATAAAAATGAATAAAATTTAAAGAAAAGAGCTGGGGGTATGGAAGTTAGAATGTTTTCATAGAAACCTGAGCTTCAGTGGAAGAGGGAAGGGGGAATGAGAGAGACAAATGTTATTTAACTGAATAAACCATGTGTGAAACTGTCAGGAAATAAATAAATGAATAAAATGTGCCTTAATATAGGAGCTTGGGAAAGAAAAGAGACAAAGATACAGAGAGAAGGATTTCCTGAAAAAGTCATTTATTTAGGTTCTGTGAGCCTGTAAACATTCCATCACAATTAGATAAATGTATTTTGTGTTAGCCTAGCATGGTGGCATACACCTATAATCCCAATCCCAGCATTCACGGAGGCAGAGGCAGGTGAATCACTGTTAGTTCAAGGCCAGCCTTATCTACAATAGGAATCCAGGACACCCAAGGTTACACAGAGAATTTCTGTCTTGAAAAAAACTGTGTGTCTGTGTGTCTATGTGTCTGTGTGTGTGTGTGTGTGTGTGTGTGTGTGTATGTGTGTATTCAGTGTTTGATATTAGATAACTGAGATATTAGAGGTGAATGAGTTAAAGTAACAATCTTTACCTGGAAAAGAGAGAAAAAGAGGGGAATTTGAAGGAAGGGGGTAGGAGAGAACAGAGGGGGTGAAAATGGGAGAGCTGTGTAGAAAAGATAGTGGATCTTTGGAATGAAACATTTAAATAGAAGCATAGGTGATAAAAAAAGAGATTAAGTTCTCTTCAGATTCTGCCAAACACAAATTTAAACATTTAGAGAAGGTGGTTACTTGGAAAGCTCTTTACTCATCCAAAAGTACTAGCCTAGAAGGTGGAAATTAAATGCTATTTACAAGTTTTTTGCTGGTTTCTTATATAAGATGTGTTGTGTATGTGATATCTAAATTTAAAGTAACATGATTTAAACTACAGTATGAGATGAAGAGTCCTTTGAGGTCACTAAAGCTTTGATTTTTCCAGTTAGCTTATTTTATAGCTAGTGCTTTGGAAGCCATCAAGTCCATAACAAGACAGATCAATCAGATTGTTTTTATTGGTCTACTGCAAAACATACACTACACAGTAGCAGCATTCATTGAATCAGATGCCTGGGGACAACACTTTTAACCTTGAGACTTCAGCAGAGAAAACAATATCTCCCAAATTAAATTTCCATGAATTATATATATATATATTCTTAGATAAAACAGAATTTTAAAGCTCTGTCAATTGAAATTGTTTGGTAAAGAACCAAAGGCAGTTACTTCAAAGAGGAATCATGGTCAAAACATCATATTTGCTGATTTAAAATAGCTTAGTAAATTCTATTCAAACATCAAACTTTGCAGTGATTTAAAGAAACACTCTTTTAAAACAGTTTCCGTGAAACTGTACTACTAAAGAATAAAATAGGTAACTGACCTTCATATTTGCTTCCAGCACCAATGATTGCTTTGCATTTGATTACCTGCCTTTCAACCAACTGTCCAAACAACAAAAGGGGAAGTAAATAAAAGACGTCAGTCAAGCCACTCACAAGGGATAAAGAATGGTGCACTTGCTATGCTCCATCAAGGCTCGTTTCCCCAGACCTTTGCAGTTTTCCTAAGACTGACATAGCAATTGCTTGAATCACTGGTTTTCTGTGTCTGCTTTGCCTGTGCTCAGGGCCTGTTACAAAAATTCTAAATCATGCTATGATTTTACTGATAATCAAGAAAAAACTGGGGAAATTGGTGCTAGGAATGATGGAGAGGAAAAACAGTGTTTCATGAAGGACACAGACATTACAGTAACCTAAGTCAGTCAAGCACATATCTGGAGGTAGAATGTTGCCTCTAATGTCTGATATATTATGGTAAGAGGCATTACAAGATAAGTTCAGTGAAGTGAGGATGAAAGTTAAGATAACTTTTATTGTTTTTATTCTTTTAATTTTTAAAAGTTTTTCAACTGAAGTATTTCTATACTTCTGAAACTCGTTATAAAAAAAGAAACAAAAACCTTTTCCATAATATAGGTGGTAGCAGTTTGTTTGGTAATTAGTGTCTTACCAATGTCAACAGTGCTCATAATTTTTTTAATATCCCTACCAGAGGACTCTATACAAATCCAGAACTAAGAAAGAAAATTTTGATCTAAGAAGCCTGCCTGGAACTCACTGACATGGTTAAAAAAATAAATTATTGAATGCATATAAAGCAAATAATGGGATACAAACTAGTGAATATAGTACAATTTTGGTTTATACTGAACTGATAATTAATTGAGCTGAGATGTCATAAGGCAGTGTTATTGTCTAAAACTAAGCCATACCCAGGTGAATAAAGGATGTTCAGATTATTATCAGTGCTCAGTAATATCTTGCTTCATCTGTGCCATAAAGAAGGCATCACCTCTGGGTTTCACCATTTCTTGTAATGAACTTAAAACTCTCCAAAGTTCTTTCAACTTCTTTCAGAAAGAATTTAAATAATAAGTATATTTTAATATAGCATATTCTTAAAATAAATTATTATTGATAGCATTTTGACAATTAATTTACATGGAAATAAGTAAAAGTATTCACCAAGTGTTTTATATGTGCATTATGTATCCATCACCTATTACATACTCAATGTTAATGGAATGATAAGCACATGAAGGCATTCAGAAAGTTTGCTTCTTTCTCATGTATTTCAGAGGAACCATGTTCTATTATTCTTAAATTTTCTAGAATAACTTTGATTCTTTCTCTATAGGATTTTATTTTGGAATTATGGTTTTGGTTTTTTTAATTTATTTTATTTTATTCTTTTATTAATTACAGTTTATTCACTTTGTATCCCCCCATAAGCTCCTCCCTCCTCCCCTCCCGATTCCATCCTCCCTCCCCCTTCTTCACGCATGCCCCTCCCCAAGTCCACTGATAGGGGAGGTTTTCTTCTCCTTCAGTCTGATCTTAGTCTATCAGATCACATCAGGAGTGGCTACATTGTCATTTTCTGTGGCCTGGTAAGGCTACTCCCCCCTCAGGGGGAGGTGTTCAAAGAGCAGGCCAATCAGATTTTGTCAGAGGCAGTTCCTCTTCCCATTAATATGTAACCCACTTGGACACTTAACTGTCATGTGCTACATCTGTGCAGGGGCTCTAGGTTATCTCCATGAATAGTCATTGGTTTCAGTATGATTCTCTGGGAAGTTCCCTGTGTTCAAATTTTCTAGTTCTGTTGGTCTCCTTGTGTGGTTCCCATCCTCTCCAGCTCTTACTATTTCCCACTTCTTACATAAGATTCCATGCACTCTGCCCAACAGTTGGCCATAAGTCTCAGCATCTGCTTTGATAGTTTGCAGGGCAGAGGCTTTCAGAAGCCCTCTGTGTTAGGTTCCTAGGTTGTTTCCTGTTTTCTTTTTCTTCTGATGTCCATCCTCTTTGTCTTTCAGGTTGGGGATTGAGCGTTTTAGTCAGGGTCCTCTCTCTTGATTAGTTTCTTTAGATGTACAGATTTTAGTAGGTTTATCCTATGTTATATGTCTATATGAGTGAGTATATACCATGTGTGTCTTTCTGCTTCTGGGATAGCTCACTCAGGATGATCCTTTCAGATCCCACCATTTACCTACAAATTTCATGATTTCCTTATTTTTCATTGCTGAGTAATATTCCATTGTGTAGATGTACCATAATTTCTGCATCCATTCTTCAGTTGAGGGGCATCTGGGCTGTTTCCAGCTTCTGGCTATTACAAATAAAGCTGCTACAAACATGGTTGAGCAAATGTCCTTATTGTGTACTTGAGCCTCTTTTGGATATATGCCTAGGAGTGGTATGGCTGGATCTTGAGGAAGTGCTATTCTTAGTTATCTAAGAAAGCACCAGATGAATTTCCAGAGTGGTTGTACAAGTTTACATTCCCACCAGCAATGGAGGAGGGTTCCCCTTTCTCCACAACCTCTCCAGCATGTGTTGTCACTTGAGTTTTTCATGTTGGCCATTCTGATGGGAGTAAGGTGAAATCTCAGGGTCGTTTTGATTTGCATTTCCCTAAGGTTAATGACGTTGAGCATTTCTTTAACTGTTTCTCTGCCATTCGATATTCCTCTATCGAGAATTCTCTGTTTAGCTCTGTTCAACGGGGAAAGGATAGGAGCCCCACAAGGACCAAATATATCTGGGCACAGGGTTTTTTCTGAAACTGTTGCTCCAACCAAGGACCATGTATGGATATAACCTAGAACCTTTGCTCGGACGAAGCTATTGGTAGCTCAGTAACCAATTTGTTTCCCATAGCAAGGGGAACAGGGACTATCTCTGACAGGAACTCAATGGCAAGTTCTTTGACCTCCCCACCCCTCAAGGGAGGAATAGCCCTGCTAGTCCAAAGAGGAGGACTTTGCAGCCAGCCCTGAAGATACCTGATTAAACAGGGCCAGACGAAAAGGAAGGAGGTCCTCCCCAATCCGTGGATTTAGAAAGGGGCAAGGAGAAGCTGAGGGAAGGAAGGGAGGGTGGGATTGGGAGGAAATAAGGGAGTGGGATACAGCTAGGATAAAGAGTTAATAAAATATAACTAATAATAATAAACAATAAAACAATTCTTGCTTCAAAACACAAAAAAATTATACTGAAAAATATTTTGAATAAAAAATACTAATTGAGAAAAAAAACTTGCATCTTTTTCTCTTCATTTACTTATATGATCTACAAGTTTCTTTGCTTTGCTAGTTCCTATCTCATCATCTATACCAATTAAGCTTTTTATTCCTAATCTTAGTGATCTTCACTGCCAGCTTCTACATCTACAATAATAAAATGAAAAGCTGAAGATGCCAAGTTTTAAGATATTTATATTAACATGAGATCATCTATCATCGCAATTGTGATATTTATAAATGTGTCTTTAAGGAACAGCATAAAAAAGGGAGTGGAAAATTGTAAACTATGTAATACCAGAAAGTGTGCATGAGATTATCTCTTCTAGAAATGGAAGGAAGAGGGAAGAGAGAGACAATAAAAAGTGGTCAGCCCTCTTGCTTTACACACACAAATAACAAAATCAAACATATGTGTGTGTGTAAAACAATGGTAAAGAAAAAGAAACTATCAATTTGAGAATGAAGCAGATAGGAGACATAAGATTATCTGGAAAGAGGAATGGGAGGAAGAAATTTAAGAATACATTAATAAGAAAAAACAGTAAATAAAAATAAAAAATGAATGTTCCTAATGAAACTTAAAAGACAATAATTATTTAATATCAACTTATCTTTTGGGATGAGCTGAACACATTTTTGATGCCAAGTATAAGACTTCCTTCAAGGGGCTAGACATGTCTTTTCCAGGATATGTGGAGACTGAGAACACAAGTAGTCATTCTCAGCAAAGTGGAAAATTTGGAACATTTCTAACTATTTCTTCAATTACTAAATCATTAAATCCTAGTATGCTGGATATGCTGAATTCTTAATTATTTTTATTATCATCATTTTATGTGCCATATAACATAAAGACATTGAGATGATTCATTTCTAGGTGGAGCTTGCCAGAGTTATTTGCCAGCTTCTTTCCCTCAGTTTACACAATCCAAAAGGAGGTTTGAAAAAGGTCTTTTGGTGATTAGATTCTGTATCTCCATCCAGAAATAATGACCATTTCACTAGCAACTCTATCTTTTTTTCTGTAGATGCAGAAGATCATGAATCCTGGATATAATGACTATGCTAGATAAATATGCTCTCAGGTTTCCATTTAGGTGTCAATTTTAGTGTTGAAATTCATGGGGAAAAATGGACATGGTTGTCATATGAATCTTTGGTTTAGAGCAATGGCTCAGGGATCTTTGGGATAGAGTGGTATTCATCTTATAAATATCAGAGGAGGTGGGTAATTTTAAGGAAAAATGTATTTATCAAATCTATCTGGACAGATGCATATATGAACTTACAGTGGTTGTAACAGCATAACTTTCTCAGAAAGTTATGAATGCTTGGTCCTCAGTTTGTAGAACGCTTTGAGAAGAATTAGGAGGTATGGCCTTGGTGGGGAAAGTGTGTCATTGTGGTGGACTTTTAGGTTTCAAAAACTCATGCTATCTATATTCTAGTCTCTCTCTTTCTCTCTCTAACTCATGCTTGTTGTCTTGTTTTTTATTAAAGTTTATTCACATTATATACCAGTATAGCCCCTTCCCTCATTTCCTCCCAGTCCCACCCTCTCTCCCTCATTTCCTCCCATGCCCCTCCCAAGTCCACTGATAGGGAAGGTACTCCTCTCCTTCCCTCTGACCCTAACCTATCAGCTCTCATCAGGAATGGCTGCATTGTCTTCCTCTGTGGCCTAAGAAGGCTGTTCCCAAAAAAGGAGGAGGTGATCAAAGAGCCAGCCACTAAGTTCATGTCAAAGACAGTCCCTGTTCTCCTTACTAGGGTATACCTCACTTGATTACTGAATTGCCAAGGGCTACATCTCTGCAGGGGTTCTGGGCTATCTAATGCTTGGTCCTTGGTTGGAGTATCGGTCTCAGAAAAGACCCCTTGGCCTATATTTCTTGGTTCTGTTGCATTCCTTGTGAAGATTCTGTCCCCTCCACATCTTTCTATCTTGCCCTTCTTCCATAACAGTCCCTGCACTATCCCCAAAGTTTGAGTCTTACTATCTGCTTTGTTACCCTGCTGGGTAGAGTCTTTCAGAGAGACTCTGTGGTAGGCTCCTGTTTTGTTCCCTGTTTTCTCCCTCTTCTGATGTCTGTCCCATTTGCCTTTCTGAGTGAGGATTGATCATCTTACCCAGGTTCCTTCTTGCTTAGCTTCTTTAGGTGTACAGACTTAAGTATGTTTATCCTATATTATATGTCTAATATCCACTTATAAGTGAGTATATGCCATGTGTGTCTTTCTACTTCTGAGATACCTCATTCAGGATGATCTTTTCTAGTTCCCATCATTTGCCTGTCAATTTCATGATTTTGGTTTTCATGAATTTTGTTTTTAATTGCTAAGTAGTATTCCATTGTGTAAATGTACCACATTTTTTTTTTTGTATCCATTTCTCAGTTGAAGGACATCTTGTTTCCAGATTCTGGCTATTACAAATAAAGCTGCTATGAACATGGTTGAGCAAATGTTCTTTTTGTATCCTTGAACATAGTGTAGATATATATCTAGGAGTGCTATAGCAGGATCTTGAGGAAGCATTACTCCTAAGAAATATTCCTGAGAAAGCGCCAGACTGAATTCCAAAGTGGTTGCACAAGTTTACATTCCTACCATCAATGGAAGAGGATTGATTCCCTTTCTCTACATCCTCTCCAGAATGTGATGTCACTTGGGTTTTTTATCTTCTTGGCCATTCTGATGGATGGAAAGTAAAATCTCAGGGTCATTTTGATTTGCATTTCCCTGATGACTAATTCTCAATTTCATATGGAAAAACAAGCAAACAAACAAACAAAAAAAAAAAAACAGAATTACTTAAACAATTCTGTACAACAACAAATCATCTGAAGGTATCTCCATCCCTGATCTCAAGCTATACTACAGAATAATAGTAATAAAAACTGCATGGTACTGGCATAGAAACAGAATGGTGGATCAATGTAATCGAATCAAAGCCCCAGATATAAACCCACAACATACAGATACTTGATTTTTTAACAAAGAGCCAAATATCTAACAATGGAAAAATTAAAGCATCTTCAACAAATGGTCCTGGTTGAACTGAATGTCTACATGTAGAAAAATGCAAATAGATTAATAGTTATCACCCTGTAGAAAACTAAAGTCCAAGTGGATCAAGGATCTCAACATAAACCAGACACACTAAACCTGTTAGAAGAAAACGTGGGCAAGAACCTTGCAGGCATTGACACAGGCGACAACTTAATGAACAGAACACCAACAGCACAGGTTCTAAGATCAACAATCAATAAATGTGTCCTCGTGAAACTGAAAATCTTCTGTAAAGCAAAGGACACTGTCGTCAGAACAAATATACGTCTACACATTGGGAAAGGATCTTCACCAACCCTAAAGAACTAAAGAAGTTAAAAATCAATGAATCAAGTAATCCAATTAAAAAATTTGGTATGGAGCTAAACAGAGAATTCTCTGTAATGGAATATCTAATGGCAGAGAAACACTTAAAGAAATGCTCAACATGCTTGTTGTCTTAACTTGTAGTCTCATAGCTAGTTCTCTAATACTATGCCTACCTGCCTCCTGCCATGGTCTCTGCTGTACTGGTCATGAATTAACGCTTGAAAACTGTAAGCAAGATCTTAATAAAATTACATTGAACATGATGTCTCCTGACTATAATAGAAAAGTAACTAAGAAAGAAATTGGTACTGAGGCATAGACTGTTGTTGTGACAGACTTGACCATGTTCCTCCTTCTTCTCCTCATCTTCTTTTTTCTCCCCCCCCCTTTTTTTGAGAAATATAAAAAAATATTGAAAATCTGAACTAATAAAGAAGTTGAACATTGTAAGCGAGCTTAATGGGCCATCCTATTTGAATTGAAAACAATAGTGATGAAATCTACATGAACTATAAAGTTCCAGTTCAAGAAGTATCATAGGGAAACAATATTAACAATTTATATATAGCCTATTTTTGTGACATTTCTAAGAGATAGAGGCTAGTTTTTAGTGTTTGTAATTTTTCAGAGACAAAATTGAGGAGCTTGGGGCAAATTTCATTGTCAGAGGTGATTTCAAGACAACCTGTCATGTGGTTGTTAGTGTCACTCTAATTCAAATCTATGGTAAAAAAAAGAGAAATCAGGCCAAAAAGAAATTCCAAATACACAGTTTGAAAGGAAGCAAAACACCAGGAAGTGCAACCCTGAAGAAAATTCTTATGCTTAAAAGGTTTTTTTTTTTAATTTTTATTTTTTTCAGGCCTGATGTAAAATGTAATAAAAAGAATACTGCCACGAGGCCAAGATCCCACATAATTAAATTTCCAACTCGTACAAAAGAAATGTCTATGAAATGTTTGACTGTTATTGCAAAGGAAACATTATAAAACAAAAGAAAACATCAACAAATCAAAGATTATGCTCATGTAATCCAAGAAGGAGGCCAGCTTCCATCAAAAGCAGGAAGCATTACTTGGCAGCAACCACCTGACTTTACATTTAAGAAAGACACAGGAGTAAAACAATTGTAGAATTTTAGGGAAAGCCATCGAGGCCAGGCATATGCGGAGGGGGTTCCTGCATGGATAGCCAGACAGGCTATTTTGTGAAACTATGAAAATGAAGCCTGGAATGTAATGGATACTCCATTATGCTAGAAATGGCAGATATGGAATGTGTCAAGAAATGCTGCACACAAGGTATGGAACACTGCCAAAAGGGAGAAGTATGTTACGGTCAGCAAAGCTGAAAGGGTAGAAAGAAGATCTTTGACTTTACATTTGGAGTTTGCCCTACTAAGTTTCAGTCTTGCTTTGGTCTAGTATTTTCTCACTCAGCCCCTGTTGTTTCTCTCTTTTAGAATGGCAATGTATATTCTGTGCTATTGTAAGTAAGATGTGTACAATTTGTATTTTTCTTATATTTATTTTGTTTTCTTTTTAATTACACTTTCTTTACTTTGTATCCCTCCTCTAGTCCCCTTCCTACTCCCCTCCCAAACCCTCCCTTTCACCCCCTTCTCCATGCCCCTCCCCAAGTCCACTGGTAAGGGAGGGTTTCTTTTTCTTTCTTCTAATCCTAGTCTGTTAGGTCTCATCACTAATGGCTGCATTGTCTTCCTCTGTGGCCTGGTAAGGCTGCTCTCCCTTCAGCAGGAGGTGATCAAAGAGCAGGCCAATCAGTTCATGTCAGAAGCAGTCCCTGTTCCCATTACTATGAAACCCACTTGGACACTGAACTGCCACGGGTTACATCTGTGCAGGGGTTCTGGGTTATCTCCATGCATGGTACTTGGTTGGAGTATGATTCTCAGGAAAGATGCCTATGTTCAAATTTTTTTTGGTTCTGTTGCTCTGTTTGTGGAGCTCCTGTCCTCTCCAGATCTTACTATTTCCCAGTTCTTTCATAAGATTCACTGCATTCTGTCCTAAAGTTGGCCATAAGTCTCAGCATATGCTTTGATAATCTGCAGGGCAGAGCCTTTCAGAGGCCCTCTGTGGGAGGCTCCTAACTTGTTTCCTGTTTTCTTCTTCTGGTGTCCATCCTCTTTGCCTTTCAGATGGGGACTGAGCATTTTAGCCAGAGTCCTCCTTCAGAATTTAGTAGGTTTATCCTATATTACATGTCTATATGACAGAGTAAATACTGTGTGTGTGTTTCTGCTTCTGGGATAGCTCACTCAGGATGATCCTTTCAGATCCCACCATTTACCTGCAAATTTCATGATTTCCTTATTTTTCATTGGTGATTAATATTCCATTGTGTAGATGTACCACAATTTCTATATCCATTCTTCAGTTGAGGGGCATCTGGGTTGTTTCCAGCTTCTGGCTATTAAAAATAAAGCTGCTACATACGTGGTTGACCAAATGTCCTCATTGTGTATTTGAACCTCTTTTGGATAAATGCCTAGGAGTGGTGTAGCTGGATCTTGAGGAAGCACTATTCCTAGTTGTCTGAGAAAGCACCAGATGAATTTCCAGAGTGGTTGTACAAGTTTACATTCCCACCCGCAATGAAGGAGGGTTCCCCTTTCTCCAGAACCTCTCCAGCATGTGTTGTCACTTGAGTTTTTCATGTTGGCCATTCTGATGGGAGTAAGGTGAAATCTCAGGGTTGTTTTGATTTGCATTTCCCTGATGGCGAATGACTTTGAGCATTTCTTTAAGTGTTTCTCTGCCTTTCAATATTCCTCTATCAAGAATTCTCTGTTTAGCTCTCTTCCCCATTTTCTAAACGGATTACTTGATTTGCTGCTTTTTAACTTCTTTAGTTCTTTATATATACTGGATATTAGCTCTCTGTCACATAGAGGGTTGGAAGGAACACTACCAAACTCATTCTATGAAGCCACAGTACCTAAACCTCACAAAGACCCAAAAAAGAAAGAGAATTTCAGGCCCATCTCCCTTATGAACATTGATGCAAAAATACTCAACAAAATACTTGCAAACCGAATACAAGAACACATCAAAGATATCATCTAATATGACCAAGTAGGCTTCATCCCAGGTATGCAAGGGTGGTTCAGTATACGGAAATCCACCAATGTGATCCACCATAATAACAAACTGAAATAAAAAAAAACACATGATAATCTCCTTAGATGCTGAAAAATCATTTGACAAAATACAATACCCATTCATGTTGTATTGGCGAGATCAGGGATACAAGGCACATATCTAAACATAGTAAAGACAATATACAGCAAGCCTATAGCCAACATCAAACTAAACAGAGAGAAACTGAAATCAGTCCCATTGAAATCAGGGACAAGACAATGCTGCCCTCTCTCTCCATATCTCTTAAACATAGTTCTGGAAGTCCTTGCTAGAGCAATATGACAATTGAAGGAGATCAAGGAGATACAAATAGGAAAGGAAGAAGTCAAAGTATAACTATTTGCAGATGATATGATAGTATACCTGAGTGACCCCCAAAATTCTACCAGGCAACTTCTACTGATAAACACCTTCAGCAAAGTGGCAGGATACAAAATTAACTCAAAAAAAAATCAGTAGCCCTCCTGTATACAAAAGACAAAAGGCCTGAGAAAGAAATTAGGGAAAAAACACCCTTCCTAATAGCCACAAAAGACATCAAGTATCTTGGTGTAACCCTAACCAAGCAAGTCAAAGACGTGTATGAAAAAAATTTCAAGTCTCTGAAGAAAGAATTAGAAGAAGATATAAGAAGATGGAAAGATCTCCCATGCTCATGGCTTAGCAGGATTAACATAGTAAAAATGGCCATCTTACCAAAAGCAATCTACAGATTCAATGCAATTCCGATCAAATTACCAACACAATTCTTTACAGACCTTGAAAGAAAAATTCTCACCTTTATATGGAACAACAAGAAGTACAGAATTGCTAAAACAATCCTCTACAATAAAAGATCTTCTCGAGGTATCTCCATTCCTGATCGCATGCTGTACTATAAAGCAACAGTAATAAAAACTGCATGGTAATGGTATAGAAACAGAATGGTTGATCAATGGAACTGAACAAAAGTCCCAGAAATAAACCCACACACTTATGGACACTTGATTTTTGACAAAGATGCCAAAACCATACAATGGAAAAAAAATAGCATCTTCAACAAATGGTGCTGGTCTAACTGGATGTCTATATGTGGAAAAATGCAAATAGATACATACTTATCACCCTGCACAAAGCTAAAGTCCAAGTGGATCAAAGACCTCAACATAAAACCAGACACATTAAATTGGTTAGAAGAAAAAGTGGGGAAGACCCTAGAAATCATTGGTACAGCAACTTCCTGAACAGAACACCAACAGCGCAGGCTCTAAGAGCAACAATCAACAAATGGGACCTCATGAAACTGAAAATCTTCTGTAAAGCAAAGGACACCGTCATCAAAGCAAAATGAATGCCTACAATTTGTATTATGATTTTGCCTTTATAGCTTATAATTAAGAGATTGCTCTTATCTAGGAAAGACTCTGGACTTTAAAATTGGGTTGAGTCTGAAGGAATATGAGGAATTTTGAAGTTGCAGTAAACAAATTTTGCATTATATTATAGCTTAGAGCCTAAGGGGTCAACAGTTTATAATATGTTAGTTTTAATAATAATGGCCTCATAGGCTCACAGGTTTAAATGCTGAGTCTTTAGTTGTTGGGAATTTCTGGAAATAGATTTGGCCTTATTGGAGATGTGACCTTGTTGGAGGTCACTTGCCACTCAAATAGACTTTGAGGTTTTAAAAGTCCATGCCACTTTCCAGTGATTCTGTCTCATCTCTCTGCCTTTCTGTCTCTGTCTCTGTCCTCTGTTCCTCCAGGACCATCTGCCTCTGCCTTCTGGATATGATTCAACAGTGCAAGCTCTCAGCTATTGCCCCAGCAACATGCCTTCCTTCCTGTTGCCATGCTCCTTTCTATGATGATACTGTAAAAAAAATTTTTAAAAATCCTCCAATAAACTTTCTTTCATAGGTTGCCTCTGTCATTGTGTCTCTTCACAGCAATAGAAACACAATAAACATTCATAATTATTTTAAACATGCTATTTATCTAGCATGGAAATTCTTTTAATCCACTAATTAAACTTTTTAGCCAAAACTTCATATGCGTGGATAATTGTAGACACAGTTAAAAGTAAATAATTCACATCAATTGATAACAACAGTTAGGTCCTCTGAAAAATTGTCTTCTCAAACTTCAGAAGCATGCTAGTTTCTGGCAAATGATCATTCTGTTCATTCTGTTTCTTCTCATGTGAATTAAAGTGCAAAGTTTCCTCTGAACTAGGCTTCTAGATTTAAATAGGCATAAATAAGTTGAGACCCATATTTGTCTTCATTTTAGGGCTTCCCAATCAGGTTAAAAATATTCATGGAAAATATATTTATAAAAATATACTCACTATATACATAAAGAAGCTAATCAAGATGTTCAGTCTTCATTCAGAAAGGCAAATGAGACAGACATCAGAAGAGGGAGAAAACAGGAATCAGACAGGAGACTATCACATAGGGCCTCTGAAAGACAAGATAGCAAAGCAGAGGCTGAGACTCATAACCAAACTTTGGGCAGACTGCAGGGAATCTTATGAAATATGGGGGAGATAGAAAGATCTAGAGGGAACAGGAGCTCCACAAGGGAAGCAACAGAACCAAAACATCTGGACACAGGGGTCTTTTCTGAGACTGATATTCCAAACAAGGACCATGCATGGAGATAACTTAGAACCCTGCACAGAAGAAGCCAAAAGCAGCTCAGTATCCAAGAGGGTTCCCCAATAATAGGACCACAGACCAACTCTGACATGAACTCATGAGCTGGCTCTTTGATCACCTCTACCTGAGGGGGGAGCAGCCTTACTAGTCCACAGAGGGAGTCAAAGAAGCCAGTCCTAATGAAACCTGATATACTATGGTCACATGAAAGGGGTGGAGGACCTCTGGTATCATTGGACTGGGGGAGGGGCATAGGAGAAGAAGAGGGAGGGAGAGTGGGATTGGGAAGTGATGGTAGAGGGGGCTACAGCTGGGATACAAAGTGAATAAACTATAATTAATAAAATTTTAAAAATTAAAAAAATGTACTCAAAGGTGTTAACATTTAATACATGTTCAGAGATGTATGTCTTTGATGAAGTTTCCCTCCCCCTCAATCTATGAATAATGACATAGGCAGTAAGTATAGGACTGAGCCCCTCATTCCTATCAAGAGGAATTTTTAATAGTGACCATTTCTGCCTCCTAATGCTTATGGTATAACTGGTTTTGTTTGTTTGGTTGGTTTTTTTGTGTTTTTTTTTTTTCCTGTACTGACCTCAGACTCTAGCTTTCTGTGGCAGAAGCAGCACACACCTCTTAGTGTTCAGTGATCATAGAGGGCCCATTTAGAGCATCCTATCAGGACTCAGCTTACCTCAGAATCATCCACTTTGTATTGGATGCCTTCTGTTTTAATAGTAGCAAAGCTCTTCTAAGCTGAATGCTTGTGTCTGCACTGATTTTACTGAAATAAAGAACCATTTTCATTATTTTGCTGACATATTTGTGTTCTATTATTAATAAAAAAAGATGTTTTTCATTCTGTCTTTAGATTTATAAGTAAAGTCTCACAAGTGAGTCATAATCACAAAAAAGTCACATTTCTAACTCTAGCAACAAAATCTCATTTATTAAGTCAAATATTATTTAACTTCCACCTGTGAATGATTTAACAGGTACTAAATGTGAAGAAAGTATACATAAGAAATTTTTATACAGTAACTTTTTGTTGGGCATTAAAACATTACGCAGTTGATAATAAGTTTACATTCTGATAATACTCTTCAATGGACCTGGAAATTTGAATCATTCCTTTTTTAGCAATAAAACTTTGTTCAAATAAGACTGCTGGAAAAGTTAGTTAGCTTTGGGAAGATATGTGTCTAGCATTTACAAAGGAGCAAAAATGCCCCTATATATTTTTTCCTAGTAGCTATTTTTTTCTGAGCCATTTCCAGATACAATGATGTCAGGTGCAATAAATTCAAGCCAAAAGAATGGATTTTGCTTGACAGGTCAGAGAAAAAGGCAAAATAAGGTAAAGAAAATGAACATAATATCAGCTCAACTGTACAAGATTCACTGAATGTTTGGGATAGAAACAAATGACTTCGTTGATGGGTAAAGAACTCTTTGTAACTTAAAATTTGTTTAAATGTATTATTTTGATTAAATGTAAAAATACAATTTATATTTAAATCAATATCCATTATATCTAAAATAAAAAGATAGAGACTGTGTAAGTTATACAATTTTTGTGACTTGAAATATTTAGGAAGTTTACATCAGTCCTCAAACACACATAAAAGTAACATTATATGGACTCAACAGGTTATACTTTGGAGCTGGTGCAGTAACAGTTAATAGAAAAAGAAACCATGGATGTAAAGGAAAGCAAAGAGGTTGTAGAGAAAGAGAAGGGAAAAATGTTATAATTAAAATACAATATCAAAAATAAATAAAAAACATTTTAGAACTGCTACTGAATTAATTTGAGTCCAGGCAGAGTAAAATAGGAGTTCCAACAAACAACAACAACAAATGGACATGAAATATTCAATCACCTTGTTATTCCTCAAAGATAATTTGTACTTAATGGCTGATAGTATTCACTACAGTGTTTAATTTTCAAATATGGGCTTTATGAAAACTTAGACTTGATGACTCTTTAAAGAAAAAGAAAGAGACAAGGTAAAGGAAGACACATCCAATAGATTTGGTCCATTGATTTGACTGTTTTGTAAAAAGTAGATCACTTTGGTCAGGAATCCATTAGTTACCTAGAATACTTAAGTGTTATATACTTGAACTGAGCTTTATCAATTTAAAATATTGGCAATAAATTAAGTGAAGAATGAAAAACATAGAAATTCTTTGCTTACAGGCAGAGCATAGGCTTAGATTTTTCAAACACCTACTTTACTTAAAGTTCTTATTGTTTTGATATTTATTTATTTATTTATTACAATTTTTTACACTTTGTATCCTGTCTGTAGCCCCCTCCTTCATTTCTTCTTAGTCCCACTCAGCCTGCCTTTTCTTCCCCTGTGCCCTTTTCCTAGTCCATTGATATGGGAGGACCTCCTCCCCTTCTATCTGACCTTAGCCTATTAGGTCTCATTGGGGCTGGATGAATCATCTTCCTCTGTGGCCTGGCAAGGCTGCACCCCCTAAAGAAAGGTGAACAAAGAGCTGGACACTACGTTCATGTCTGAGACAGCCCCTGATCCCCTTACTAAGATACCATTTGGAAACTTTAAAGTTTTTAAATGTCATTACCTCCCTTCTACTTCCTAGACCTTCGTGGGAAATTAGTAGGAAAAGGGGAAGTAGACCTCTTTTAGCTATTTCCTGTTGATTAGGGATGTTGGCTTCTTTGGGGATATACCAATCTCAATCATCAGGATACCAGTAGTACAGTCAGACAGCAAAGAAGCAAACTACAGCAGCAGCAGTAAACAACTAAAGTGATGGCACCATTCAGCAGAAGAGGCCAGAATCCACCCAAATAGCAAGGGTTTGTTGAAGCAGCAATACTTCATCAAAGCAGCAAGAAAAGTTCTCTGGAGCATTTCTCTGTGCTAAAACCAGCAAACCAATGCAAATCTTTGCAAAACATAGAGATGCAAAAAGTGTTGTCTCACGGTCTGTGTGCTTCTACTTATTTCTTCTCAGAGTCCACACAAGAAGATTTTCTAGCTCACAGAAAACTTTACACAAGGTAGTTTCCAGGTGGCTAAAATTCTGCACCTTTTCACAAGAGCTGTTTTCTGCACAGGCTGTTTTCCATAGGATGTTTTCCTGGAGTGGGAGAAACATTCCCACATTCCATACTTTGCACCAAAAAAAAAAAAAAAAAAAATTCACATTACATTAGACAACTCTGTTTCCATAGCAATCAGAAACTTCCACTTAGGTGGAGTATCTTGGGAAAAATGTGGACTTAATAGAGATTGAACTCCAGAGTTCTCATGTATGATTTCCATTAACTATGTAAATGCCAAATGTGTCGCAGCCCAGCACAGTCAGAAAACATTGTAGCAGGGTTTGGCTGAGTTCTGCTTCCCTTCCACCCTCTAATTTCCTTCTATATTTATATTTACAGGTAAAGGAAAGGGTAAATTTTAATCAAGGATTCAAAATATATAAAAGGTTCTATAATGAATAAGCCATATTTTTTTTCCATTAACTCAAAAAATCTGAAGCCCTCCTGTATACAAAAGACAAAAAGGTTGATAAAGAAATTGGGGAAATAATACCCTTCACAATGGCCACAAAACCCATAAAGTACCTTGGTGTAAATTTAACCAAGCAAGTGAAAGACATGTTTGAAAAAAAAAATCAAGTCTCTGAAGAAATAAATTGAAGAAGATAACAGAAAATAGAATGATCTCTCATGCTCATGGATTGGTAGGTTTAAAAGAGTAAAACTGGCCCTCTTACTAAAAGCAATATACATATTCAATGCAATTCCTAACAAATTACCAATAGAAATTTTTACAGGGCTAGAAAGAAAAATTCTCACCTTATGTACAACACTTTCTACCTCCAACTTTCTACCTAACTTATTACATGTTCCCCCATCCATTCACATATTCATTACTTCTTCTTTAATTGTTACAAAATAAAAAAGAAAGAAAAAAGAAAAAAAAAACATGCTGTGGAGTCCATTTAGTTTTGACCACATGTATATGAATTTAAGCCTCATCCTTTACACTAGAAAAATCTATTATAGGACTTATCCCTGCAAGAGTTTGAATCTCACTTTCTGAGTAGCCATTATTTACCCTCCTCATCTGTAGCTGAGACCCTGTGAGATTTTTTTTTCCTTATCCAAGTTAGCAACTGATGTTGTCCTTATACAGGTCTTGACTAGGCAACCACAATTTTAAGATTTCATGGGTGCAACTTCCCTGCCATATCTACACAAGATTTTGTGGAAGCTGGTATTCTTTTTGTGTGCATCTTACAGTTTCTTACATCCTTTTTCTGTAACCTTGGTCTGTAACCTTTGTTTAGGGGAAAGACTGTTCCTCTTTCAATATTTACTAGCTGCCTGTACTCCTTGTCTTCTGTTGAATCCAGAGGAACAGAAAGTTTGCTATGAGATTATATCTTCTAGAAATGACAGAAGCTATATCTATGAAGAATCATGAACAGGGCTGCCAAAACATAATCTGAGGAAGGTGGAAACCAATCATTTGTTCATCCTCTTCATCTTAGCTCACAGTTTAGAGTATGTTTTCATGTCAAAGACTTCTCTCAAATGTCTTACTATCAGTATTTTCTACTGTTATGAGTTCATGTGCTCAATGATATTCATATATATGAATCATTGTGAATAATTCATATTCACAAGAGCCTACTAAAGATAATATTTCATATTTTAGGAACTAATATTCAATTTCTCAATTATAGGGTTTTAATATTTAATAAATTAGTGCAGTTGGAAAACAATTTTAAGTTTCAAAGGAATCTTTGAATAATATAGTTGAAATCAAATGCAATTAATTTTAATCTTTAAATTTAATTTACATATGTAACATTTTCAATTACCTCTGAATTACTTTAATTTTATGATTCAAATGAACTCTTCCTGTGTATTTAAATGATTTATAAATCTAATAAGGTAAACTTATGAATATAGTCTGTATAATATTCTCTTAGAGTATGATACTGAATATAAACTTAATTAGGTTATATTCATGAATCAGAAATCTAAATCCAGTTATTTTCCAATAATTAGAATACTGTCACTGTAATATACCAGACTAAGGATTGCAAGTTCATAAACTATCCCAAATACAAGTGCATGTACAGATCAGCCATCCATCTCATTACTTTTCCCCTTTCAGCATTTTGACCAAATTAAAATTCAGCAGATTTTAGGCAACAAAATAGAACACATACCTTTTCAAAGGTATTGCTTTCCAAGTGGGTACTGCTTCGTTGAATTCTCTCACTGGGGAAGTCTCACATAGCCACATCCCAAGACTAAGATCTACAGAAAATTAACAACTGTGAGACCTCAATAACAGGTTTTCTCCAGTGAAAAGCCTTCTAATTAGTTTAGTTTTCCAATTTAAAGTGCTCAGTCATAAAAATATATACATACAGGCAATGCAAGTGACCTCAGCAAGTACTATCTATATATTTATTAATAAATATGAATGAGGGATGAAATCTATACTTTCCTATGTTACAAGGATAAAACTTTAAAATGGAGTTAGAAATTATAAATACATGATATATGTATCTATGTGTGACCATTATACACATATATTAATATTTATATATCCCTGGGGAAAACTATTTCTCTCACTTTCATCATTCCTTAGCTACCTGTCTCATGTTACACCACACGAACAGGAATTTTGCTGTGAGATAATTCATACATATGAATATATATTTGTTAATATATAGTTATTCATATATATATATATATATATATATATATATATATAAAGGAAAAAAGTTATAGATTTGAAAGAAAGAGGAGGGTATGGCAGGGTTTGGAAAGATAAAGCAGAAAAAGAAGTAATATCATTATATTTTAATTGAAAAATCTCTGCCATTGTTACACAGTAATACTTAATGACCTTGTATATAATAAGTGAGCTACATTTAGAGAGGAAATGTGGAAGACAATGCAGCCAGTCCACATTCCTTGTCTAAATGTAGCTCACTTTTTATGTACAAGGTCAAAGAAAAGAAACCCTAACCTATCTCCTTGCCATATTATATTTCTCTGGAAAGCTTAAGTTTTCCCAGGATCAAAAGCTAAAGGAATCAAGTTGTGATTATCATTATGCCATTCCTCCCACCCCAATTCATTTGTCAGGTTTAATGTCTAGAACAACAGTATTGGGAGATAGTGCTTAAGGGGAGGAAACTAGTTAGCTTATAAGAACCCCTCAAGATATATTAATGTGGTTACTCTTACTATATTATACTTACAGTAGGTGTGCAGTAGTTACAGTGAGGCCACTACAGTGTTCTAACCTATCTCTTCCTCTTGCTCTCTTTTGTATGCCCTCTTCATATCTCTTTTCTGCTACAAGGTCATATAGGAAGAAGGCTGTCTCCAGAACTTGGACTAGGTGTCCTTTAAACCCTAGACCTTCCAGCCTTATATGTATGAGAAATGCATTTTCACTCCTTAGGAATCTCCCATAGAGTCTCATGCTTCTTCCAAGAGAGCTTTTATCGGAATGTCCTTAAATTTTTCTTTACTGATGCAAATGGGTCTTTCTGCAGTCATATATAATAAAGGAGAGAGTTGCCTTTTATTAATTGACCTTTCTTAGTTCTTAAGTGATTTAGCTGCTGAGTTTAAAGTTAAAATAATTGTTTTGAGTAGCTTAGGGGGAGGATCAGCATTCTTGGACCTATTACATAGTTTTGTATTTACATATACTTATTTACTCTGTTTACTCACAAAAGGCTGATATCCTCAATTATACTATTCAGCTATTTCAACTGTACTATCCAGCTACTTGTGTAAAATATTTTTGAAGTGATAAAAATGTATCTGAATATTATAACATCTTAAAATATATTAATTAATTTTCTACACATTTTGGTGGAATATTGTTCTTTAAAACCCCTTGTTCTATATAGTTTGTAAGAATATGATGTTATTCAATTGGATTTTTACTGTTTTATGATAGTTTTGTATTTTTAAATTAGGTAGGGGTGAACAATTCCTGAAATTGTTGTAAAATGAAAAAAGTAAAAGAATTCTTATATAATTGACTATAAATAACTTTTCTTTGAGGTAAATAACTTTGTGTCAAAATAATGTTCTGGCTAGTCTTTACCAACTTGAGACAAGCTAGACTTGACTGAAAGGAGGGGACTTCAATTCAGACAATGCATCCATAAGATCCAGCTGAGAGGTATTTTCCTAATTAGTGATTGATGGGGCAAGGTCTAACCCATTGTTGGTGGGCCTGAGTTCTAGAAGAAAGCAAGCTGGGCAAGTCAGGAGGAGAAAGTCAATAAGCAGCACCCCTCCAAGTCCTCTGTATTAACTCTTGCCTCCAGATTCCTGCCTTCTTTGAGTTCCTGTTCTGGCTTCCTTCAGTGATGGACTACAATGCAGAAACGTAAGCCAAATAAGCACTTTTTTCCCACATTGCTTTTTGATGCTGTTTTGTTGCTGCAAAAAAAAAAAAAAAAAAAAAAAAAAGACCTGAAACAATGATTAAACCAATAGTTGTATTGAATTGAGGGAAAATAATATTTTAATTTTTATTTCTTTTAACTTTTATTAATTATACTTTATTCACTTTGTATCCCCCCCATAAACCCCTTCTTCCCTCTTCTTCACACATGCTCTTCCCCAAGTCCACTGATAGGGGAGGTCCCCCTCTCCTTTCTTCTCATGTTAGTCTATCAGATTTCATCAGGAGTGGCTGCATTGTCACCCTCTGTAGCCTGGTAAGGCTGCTCCCCCATCAGGGGGAGGTAATCAAAGAGCAGGCCAATCAGTTCATGTCAGAGGCAGTCCCTGTTCCTATTACAATGTAACCCACTTGGATATTGAACTGCCATGGGCTACATCTGTGCAGGGGTTCTAGGTTATCTCCATGCATGGTACTTGGTTAGAATATGAGACTCTGGAAAGACCCCTGTGTTTAAATTTTCTGGTTCTGTTGCTCTCCTTGTGGAGTTCCTGTCCTCTCTGATCTTACTATTTCCCACTTCTTTCACAAGATTCCATGCACTCTGCCCAACAGTTGGCCATAAGTCTCAGCATCTGCTTTGATACTCTTCTCACACCCATGCAATGTGACTCATCTTCCTGATCCTGACAAACTTCCAATGAACAAACAATAAATAAACTTTTTCTGTTACATAAAAGGTATAAGTATGGAAGATATGAATTAGACCTCTTCAGTCAATGAGATTTTACTTTCTCATTATCAGCCCTATGTGTCATCTTGGAATGTTCTGAAGAGTTCTAGGAATTTTGGTTCTTTAGGAGTAGGAATATTCTGCTTTCTCCTCAGAGTTCATTCCACACTCAATTTTCATGTTTTACCTTTTAATTCTTATGGTCATAGCTACTCAAGTGCATTCTCTATTCTAAAGTTTGTAAACCTGTCCTATCTTCTAAGACAGCCCCTTGTCTTTCATATAAACATTAGTATCTTTAATACATACTTCACCTCATTTTAATGATATTTCTGAAGAGGATACTTTCAAATGTGAACAATCTTTTGATCTTATGAGATAACTAACATAATTTAAATTTTATAACTAAGATAATTCAAAATTGTATGTGTATAAAAGATTATCCATAAATATGCATCATTTGTGTAAAATTATTGTACACCAATTATAAATAATACTGCTCTGAACATAACACAATTATCCTATAATTATATTATTATATTTATATCACCTATTGATTATACAACTAGTCTCAAATTTAGGTTTGTAAGAGAATGAAAGAAATTAATTATTCTCTTAAAGTATAAATATGATGTAAGAATATTTAGTCAACCATTAATTCATTTTAATATAAATTACAATATCTTACTTAAAATCATGACTAGATATCATTCCATTAGAAAGACTCTACTTTGTAGGAAAATTATAAGATTTCTACCTGAACTCAAACTTCTTTTAAAATGCATGACATAAAGTTATGACATGCTTTAGTCAGATTTTAAAAACTCTAAAGAGGTCTTGTCACCACAGTGACAAATTAAAGTTAGAAATTAAAGTTATTTCAACATAAAAGGAAATAAATTCTCAGTTTCTCTCATGTTTTATTTTACCCAATCATGCAATTGCTATATTTAAATTATGGGACAAAATACCAAATTCACATTTCACATATCTTCATTTATCTTCAAAATAGAAATAGCTTTAATACTTCAGAATCATCAACAGAGAATACAGCTTGAATTGTTTCACAGTATTTTCAAGAGGGGAGAAAATTTCTGGGAAAAATTGCATTGCAATTTTGATGGAGAATGCATCAAATCTGGAGATAGCTTTTGGTAAGGGAGTCTATTATAAAATAATAATAATAATCCTTATTATAAAGTAATATTAACCTTACCAATTGGAGATCCTTCCATCTTTTGGTATCTTCTTCACTTTCTTTTTTTAGTGTTTTAAAGTTTTTATTCCATAATATTTCACATATTTGCTTAGAATTATTCCAATGTTTTTCCTATTGTGAATTTTTACAGCATATGTGATCACACTGTGAACCCCAAGATCACTTTATTTACTGGAAAAAAAAACCCCGTTTTTAGTTGTGCTGTGGTTTAGCCTTAGTACTCATATTTAATTTAAGACCTTTCTGATTGTGTATTGTAAACAGAATTACATAAAGTCAACCATAAATCAAGAGGCTGAGCAAGCAACCAGTTGATAGGAAGTGAACATAGGATTATTAAGAGAAAAACATAGAGAGAAAGAGAAATTTAGGAAGATAAAGAGGCAGATACACAAGAAATAGAACAGAGTGATATTCAATTTGAGGTGTTTGGGTGATGGCATGTGAGGAGACAGACTTCTGCAATTTCACCTGAGGACAAAGGTCAGCTGAGTGCTTTCTTTGCATCTCTGAGTTATCAGGCTTTCACTCTAGCCTCTGGCTCTTCAGTTTTTATTGGTAAAGTCAAATTATCAAGATTTTGTTAAAAACATTTGGCATGCCAACATATAGCAAAATCACATAGATGGAGAAATCATACCAGCTGCACAGAACTGAGAAGCCAGAAGATTTGGCAAGATACCTGGGGAGTCCTCAAGGAGAGATCTAAGTAATATTGACAGAAAAAATCTTTCCCACTTTAAAGAGAAATATCATAACATAGGGCATTAAGACCCTGTGTAGTATTACTTTAGATGGCTTTAAAAAAGAAGCAAAAAAAATTTTTTTTGAAAGCTAAATGATTTAACTGAGATTGAAATAGTACCAATTACACTTACTATTATTCTGGCAATTCATATTTAATCCTTAATAGCCATTGTGGATTTTGTGCCAAATATGAAAAGCAGTTTGATAATTGTGCCAAATATAGAAAGTGGATTGATAAAATATAAGCCTTAAAACATTTAATAATGAAAGTAAGAAAAATACTAAGATACAGACAGAGAAATTTAGACAAGGACCTTAAATACCAAGACATGATAAAATTGAAGGACAGTCCAAGATTGTTTGAAAAACAACCTTTGTTTTTCTAGTTACTATACAAAAACTACCAGAAGATGATAAGCACCCTCAAGTTTAGTAAGAATTTAAATAGACTCTTTATAGGAATATAAGATTTGAGGAGATTTAAGGAAGCAATCTTTTCATATGGTATGTACTCACTTCATCAGATATTACTTCATCACATAGACAACTCAGATCAGAAGTATCTCCCAACAACAAGACTAGAAAGATTCAGCCACAGCAATTTTGGTAGCTAGTCCTCAGTTACAATGGCAAACATGATAGAAAGGGGAAGAGAGGGCCATAGAACAGTGAATTAGAGCTAGAGGTATTAATATTTCCCAAGATCAGTTACTAGTTGAAGGTCAATATGAACAGTTACAAAGGAAGCTTAAATTTTATGACCACACCTTGGTGATATGTCATTAAGGAGCTTTTAATGCTTGGGATAAGTTTGAACAGTCAAGAAAGAGATCAGAATCATTTACTAAAATTATGCAAGGCATAAAAGAAGCCTTCACTGATTTTTTGCAAAGACTGAATTCAGCTATAAATAGAATATTATCATATTCAGAAATCAGACTACTATTAATCAAACCTTTGGCTTTTAAAAATGCTAATTCAGAATGCAAAAGGGTGATTAGGCCTTTAAAGACAAGATCAGCACCAAAATAGATGACTGGATTAGAAATATGGCTTATATTGGATCTCATGTTTATGATGCTTCTGTTGTTTCTAAAAGCTTTTTCTAAAAGTAATTTCTAAAATTTTCTAAAATTTTTTGAAAAATTAAAATGTCAGATGTTTTTATTGTGGTAAGCCAAGTCATCTGAAAAGGTATTGTATGAAAGGCATTCCTAGAAACAATGTTTGTTTGTTTGTCTGTCTGTCTGTCTGTTTCTAAAGCTAATCCAAAAAGAAGGCTCCAGCCTTCTGGAATATACAGAAGATGTGGCAAAGGCCAGCATTGGACAAATGAAGGAATATCAACAAGGAACAGGTAAGGTAACCTTTTGCCATCAGGAAACTCCCTAAGGGGCCTTCAGCAGGCCCTGAAATCAAATTTGATTTAACAAGTTCCTGTCAGCACTAGAGGTACTCATCCACAGAGCAATTAAAATATTTAATTACTGTTGTTAAAAACAACTACTCTGGATATAATCAAGGACAGAGCAGCTTCAATTGCTAAAATAAAAACTTCAGGGAAGATCAGAAAACAAGTATTTTGGCAAACCGCTACAAATGATCAGAGAAAGAAGCAAAAATGCAAATCAATAGCATTGAAATTGATTGTTTAGTAGGCACAGGAGCAGATGTAACAATAATTTCACCAAAATCTTAGCATCCAAATTGGCCTCTTCCAGAGGTACACATTCAGCTTCAAGGGATTGGAACTTTATCTCGGGTAAAACAAAATGCAACATGAGTTGAGTGCATAAGATCAGAAAACAAATAAAATAATTAAAACCCATATATGGCTAATGTATCCATGAATTTATGGGGACATGATTTGTTGCAACAGTGGAAAGTACAGAGTAAGCAGAGTGCGGGGAATCATATGAAAGAAAGAGGAGATAGTATGGCCGAGAGAGGACAGGAGCTCCACGAGAACCAAATATGTCAGGGCACATGGGTCTTCTATGAGACTCCAACCAAGGACCATGTATGGATATAACCTAGAACCCCTGCTCAGATGTAGCCCATGGTAGTTCAATATCCTAGTGGGTACCCTAGTAAGGGAGATAAGGATTATTTCTGACATGAATTCAATGACTGGCTCTTTGACCTCCTCCCCCAAACCCCGAGGGAGAAACAGCCTTGCTAAACCACAGATAAGGACATTGCAGCCAGTCCTGAAGATACCTGATAAGCTAGGGTCAGATGTAAGGGGAGAAGGACCTCCCCTTTCAGTGGACTTGGAAGGGGGAAGGGAAGAGATGAGGGAGGGAGGGTGGGATTGGGAGGCAATGAGGGAGGGGGCTACACCTGGGATACAAGTGAATGACCTGTGATAAAAAAAAAAGATTCTTCCAATCTCAGAAACAAATCTTAAAATAAAAAAAATGCTTCTGAGAAAAATATTAAAAAGTATTTTCAAGAAAAGTCACAGACTTTTCAGGTTGTACATAAGCAGGACACAACAGCTGTTAGTCATTAAAAGGTACCAACCACACCATTTAAAATGGTTAACTGACAAACTTGTGTGGATGGGACAATAGCATTTGACATCAGAAAAATTATAGGTACTAGGACAGCTGGTACAGGAGCAGCTACATGTTTAATATATTGAAGAACTGAACAGTCATTGGAATTCTCCTATACTTACAATTAAAAAGAAATTAGGAAAATGGAAAATGTTAACAGATTTAAGAGGTGATTCTGCTAATGGGCTTTTGACAGCCTGGAATTCGAATGATTGAGATTTTTGTAAAAGCAACACTGAATGGAATTATTTTCTTAATTTCTTTCTCAAAGTATTTGGTGTTGTATACATGAAAGCTATTTATTTTTTTCTCATGTGTATGTTGTGTTCTGCTACTTTGATCAATGTTTACTAGCTATAGGAGTTTTCTAGTAGAGTATTTTGCTGTTTTTTTGTATAAAATCATGTCAGATATCAATAAGGATACTTTGACTTATTTCTTTCTTATTTGTGTCCTATTTTTCTCCTCCTTTTGTTTTATTGTTTTATTGTTCCAGCTCTTCCTTCAAGTACTGGGTTTAGTAGAAATGTTTTGACTTTTTCCTGTTTAGCATGATGTTGTCTTTAGGCTTGCATTATGCTGCCTTTATTATGTTAAGATACAGCATTTTTATCTCTAGAGTATTGGGATTTTCATTGTGAAGAAGGAAAATTGTATTTTGTTAAAAGTTTTTTGTATCTAATGATACAAAAATCTTGTGGTTTTTGCCATTTTTCTTTCATATATGGGTACTAGATTTGATATGATATATGTATTTTTTAATATTTATTTATTATGTACATAATGTTCTGCACACCTGCACACCAGAAGAGGGCACCAGATCTCGTAACAGATGGTTGTAAGCCACCATGTGGTTGCTGGGAATTGAACTCAGCACCTCTGGAAGAGCAGCCAGTGCTCTTAACCTCTGAGCCATCCCTTCAACCCCGAGATATGTATTTTTGAATTGGAAGTTTTAAAAAAATATACTAAACTAGAAAAAGATGGCATATAGAAGAAATTTCAATAGAGTAGGCATAGTTTTAAAAAGGGATAATGGATAATGGAACAGAAAGTGTTAAATCATATGATTAATGAAAGCACACGATAGAGGAGTGAGTATGTGGTAGGAGAAATAACACTAAAATCTTTGAAAATGTCAAATGTCAACATACTTTAGAAGCTTCCTAAAATGCATATGGGTATAAATGGAGTTTTCCACATAACAGTGGGGAGCTGGTAAAGACAGGACGCTTCTCAAAGTTACTATAGACTACTGCTGGAGCCACAGGCAGAGCTGAACAGTTCCCGAGTAGGGAGTGAGGACTGAAATAATTAAACCAAGTCACACTACAAGGGGGATCAGCTCAAGACAGCTGTCAGTAAGACTGCAGTGTGAGTTTATTCCACAATTTCTTTTTATTCGCAAAGCAAAACAAGTCACATCAATAAAAAAAAAAAAAAAGAAGTTCCGGGAACTGCCAAACTTGTTTTCTAAAACTACTGCCTTGTAGCAGATATGGTCCAAGGTCACACAAACAAGTTTAGAGGAACTTGGCTAAACATCCTCTTATTTCTGCCTCAATGTAAAGGCCAGGGTGAAAACATGTTTTTCTTTGCTGAATACTCAATAACAAAGCAGCTTGACAAACAAGCAGCTCTCCACAGGCCTCCCTTTCATATATTTTAAAAGAACACAGCTTAAGAGCTATGGAGCAGTAGATTGTGCCTGTCTCTTCTGAATGATATATTCTTATCCATCATTGTACATGAATTCCATCATCATGCCCTGTCTTAGATTGACTATTTCTCAGAGAAATCTTACCTATTTTACCTCCTCCATGGGAGATGCTGGAGTTTAATCTTATGCAGATCAGCTTTAACATTCCAGAGGACCTTGATGAAGGTTTTAATTATCATCAGAAGGAGACATGTTCCTAATAAGAATAATAAGCCAAGTTTTATAACACTTCATAAAAGTGACATAAAAAAATGACCACAAGGGCCATAATACCTGCAATAATTAACTCAACCATTCTTTTAGGTCTGCTTCTAGCACTTGTAATCCCTGATCAGAATACCAAGCCTGAAAAACATTCACAGGAACCATAGTAAAAGAAGGCTGTTGCACAACCAGAACCTGTTGTCCATTTGAAAGCTTAGAAATACAGTTAGTTCACATTGATGGCAAGAAATATTAAAGGCTAAATCTTGTATTAAAATGTTAACATTCTGAACAACAAAGCATAAGGAGAAATTATGCAGGAATTATAGGGTCTCCCCAGAGTTTTTGTAGCAAACTCCCAAATATAGATGTGCTGAAAACTAGAATCAGACCACCAAAGTCCCATAGGTGTTGACCATTGTCCTGATTAACAGATTAATCAAGTTCAGTCACATTGTATCTAAAAGGTTTCTCTGTACAACATCTTCTCCCAGGAGCAGAATGTAACAAAATTGGGTCAGGATCCTAAGCCCAATACAGCTCTCCATTCACCATCAGGACAGAATACATTATTGTCACCAGTAGAGGCATCCTCCTTCCAGGAAACATCTCCGTTAAATCTCACCAACCTTTCTCGGATCCACCAGGCTCCTTCAGTGTCCTGCAGAAAAATGCAAACATGCCCTCTTGCCCACATTAATACAGGGTTGGGGCCTTGCCATAATCCAGTAATCGGATCTTTCTATTTCAGTTGGACATAATTATCTTTGGTATTAGGGTGCCACAAACTATCAGCCACAGAATGGCCTTGTATATCCAATTCAAAAAAACTTAAAATAATGAGAACATGATTAAAATAATTTTGTGGTGTTTGGGGATAAAACTCCCCTTTTTATTTTTTGCAAATGGTTCTTAAGAGATCCATGGGCACGCTCAACAATCCCTTGGCCTTGAAGATTATATGGAATAACTGTTTTATGACTTACATTCATTTGAGCGTAAAAACTCTGAAAAGCTTGACTTGTATATTTTGAACCATTATCAGTCTTTATAATGGAAAGAATACCAAGTGCAGGAAAACATTTTAAGTAATGACTTAAAACATGTTTGGTGGCTTCTCCTGTTAAGGGAGTTGCCAGGATAAAGACTGAAAAAGTATCAAGTATTACATGAACATATTTTAGTTTTCTAAATTCTGGGATCTGAGATACATTCCTAGGTATTAAGTTTAAGTTAACTTATGTTACAGATTTTAAACATACACAATGACCAATGACCATAACCAAGACATATAGAACATGGTAAAACTTATATATTCAAAACAGACAAAACACCTTGCTATTTGTTGAATCCATTTTTTTTTACCATAGAGGCTTTGCAGTAGAATTAGCAATTATTAACAATTAGCTTTCTTACTGGAAAAACTGAGATTCTGCTCTTTCTTTTTTTGTCTTGAGTGATTTTAGCTGTAGTTTGACACTGCTCAGAAAATTCTGACTTCCATAATAAATTGTCTCCTCTTGATAAACATGCTCTTGCTAATTTCTTCCAGTTCTCTGGGCGGAAGGCCTCAGTAAGCAAAAACTCTAATAGAGCTTGGGTAAAAGGTGCTATAGGGACAATATTGGGCACGTGCAATGTTCAATTCTTTTAATTGTTTTAAAGATATAGGAGCAGGGAGGAGGACCTCCCTTATCAGTGGACTGGAAGAGTGACATGGGTGGGGAAGAGGGAGTGTGGGATTGGGACAGGAGGAGGGAGGGAGGTACAGGGGAGATACAAAGTGAATAAACTTTAAGTAATAAAAATAATTTAAAAAAATATATAGGAGCATGGATTCTCACCATATTATCCTGTCCTCAGGTTGCTCTATAATTGGAAAACCATAAAACTCATATCTTTTCCTTTATGCCTACTTTGTTTTAAAGAAGATTGTAAAGGAGATACAGTTGCTCACTCACTGGACTAAAGAAAATGTCCACTCATCTTTTGAACTATAGCAACTGTAGCTATTAGGCTCAAATCATGAGCCTGATACTGGAGAGGCAATTGAAGAAAACCCGGAGACAGATCATTGCAACAGCAAGAGGTTTATTTTCCAGCCATCGCACAATGGGGCCACCCTATAAATCAATAAAGAGTGGCCCCAAGAAACAAAAGCCTTGGGTTTTTATAGGAAAAAAAAATGCGGGGAAGCTCATGGATTTTAATCTTGGCAACTCAGGATTGGACGAAGAAGCTATAAGGTAACTGACTTCTAAAATAATTGGTTACTATTAGGTGCTCAAGTTTCAGTCCTGCTAAGTGTGAATGTGGCTGTAATTAAAGGTGGGGGTGAGAGGTGATTAGCTCATCTTTGAAGATTGGGGCTGTGGGCTTTTGAGGTCAGGGCTACTCAGAAGAAGGCTTGAGGCCATCTGGATTGGTTGCTAAGAAAAGCTCTCACAGACAAAAGTCTGGTCATTCTTTTTGCTGAGGGAAGGTCATTACTTGCTTGCTTTTTTATCTCTGTCTTCACAGAGGGCCAGGGTCATATTCCTCTGTTCTCTGGAGGAGTACTAAGAGGCTCTAGCTTAACCTGGGCCTAAAACTCAAAAATATAAGTTTTAGAAGACATATAGGTTACAAAGTTAGTCTGATCCTTTTGTAGCCATCCCAGGAGGAAGGTCTAAGCCTACAATCAATGAAAGAGTTGGAGTGGAGTATTTGGTCTCATTTAATTTTCCATTTTTTCTGTTTATTTCCTCCAAACCCCATTCCAACTTTATTTCTTTTTGCCAAGGCTCAAGTTTTTCTAACATTCATAGCCTGAATCGGAGTATATCTCTCAGAATTCTCTATCTCTGCAACCTCATCAGATCTAAGTCATCCTCAAAGTCTTCTCTCAACAAGACATTATTGTCACCAAGGAGGGACATATAACTCTTTGAGAAGAGCTGATGGTTTAGTCTTATTTTGTCCAGCAGCCACCTGTTTGTCTTTCCTCTTTCTCGATAACCCTGAAGTTTCTCTTTCTTTGTCTCTAGCCACAGATATCTAATTATGTAATTAAAGACCATACCAAAAAAAAAATGACACTACTGCCTTGTTCCATTTTTTGCCCTTGAATTTTACTCACCTCACCTCTTTCTCTTTAGTTTATGATTTGAGCTTGCCAACACTGCGGTATCCTTTACTGCTTCCCTGTATCTCAAGTCTCTGCTTCCAGCACCAAACTGCCAGAGTCCACCAGTAAGAGTTGAACAGTTCCTGAGTCAGGAGTGAGGATTGAAATTATTAAAGCAAGTTCACAAACTATCAAGTAAAATTCCTACTGAAAGGTATGGGTTACCACTTTTCAAAGCTATTAGTTCAGTGGAGACTTACAGACATCCTACAAACATTGAATACTATTTCTATTGTTTTTTATTACTATCTGTATCATGATGGTAAGACCTTATTACTAAAGACACCACATATCTGAGTCACAGGACATGGATAAATATAACTGCTGCTGCCTTAGATTCTTCGTCCTTCTTGTCTAGCTTTCAGAGTGTTAGATGTTTCTATACATAACAATAGAGAAGAAAAATAATGAGCAGTCTTACCCAGATGTGATTTCCATAAACTATAATTATTGACATGGATAGTTAACTCCACTGGCACAATACTGGCATGACTGTAACAGAAGTAACAACCCTTTTTCTAATAGGGCTTAAATCATGCCTTACAAAATGAAATCCGTGCCTGCTGTACTTAACTGGGCCAAAAGCCTGTGATTGTGTATGTAATGCCTCTTGGAGTGAATATAATTCTACCTATACTCCTAAATAAACACAGTATTAAACTGCCCCTTATGTTCTTATGTTTCTACTCATAGATTAGTACATCTCTCAATCTTCCTTGAACAAAAAGCTTCCCTTTTGCAATAGATAATGATTACTATAGACCTACAACTGGTCAACAGACAATAGTAAGAGAGTGTAGTATTCAGTCCTAAATGAGACATCTGTATCACATTGTTTACCACAAGTCTCAGGAATTATTATAAAAGGAGGCAGAAAGATTATAAGACCAAGAAGTGGTGAATATCTTCTTTGTAGTGGAAATTGTGATCTTTAAATTTTCAGTTATGTTCTTGTTTTAAGCTCAAGTACGGTATATGGAGTTACTTTTAGTTTGTGCACAGGTGATAATTTCCTCGTGCTGCTCAGAGGCATATGATCTTTGGCAACTGTAGAGAGTTTAATTGTGAAGAGTCAGAGAGGGTATTAAAAAGAGAGCCCAGAGAGAAAATGGGGAGGGCTTTGAGGAGATGGACAGAGAAAGAAGTTTGCTGTTTACCTGGACTGCTAGTTCTCCTGATGACCATGATTGGTATTTTCCTAAAGAACAAAACAATCCTAAACAGAAGTAACGTAGTATAAAGAGGTCTACATTCTGTCACCCCACTAACCTTTCTTTCTTACTTATAGTTGTGGAGCTCATGGCAGGAAGGTAGAGGCATTAAGGAATACCAAACATTTTTAAAACAGCACATACAGGGCTATTGTACCTGTTAACTCACAAAAAGTCAAACTGCATCCACAAGGACAATACAAAATCTATCCAGACAAAATCCTATCATGGATGAAGTACAAGCTCATGAAATACTACCTCTAGCTGAAGAGCTATTGACAACTGATGAATCCTGGGAGACAGAGAAAGAGAGAGACAGAGTTTTCTTCAAGTTTGGTCCCTTAAAAGGCTGACATGCTTCATTAGATAACCTCACGTCCATTCATATGCACACGTCACTAAGTTTTTTTTGTTTTTTGTTTGTTTTTTTTTGTTTTGTTTTGTTTTGTTTTTGAACACTACTCTTTATTGTAAAAGCTGAGCACTGTCCCTGGATGGGTTGGAACCACCAAACTTTTGGGTAACAGCTGAACGTGCTAACTGATCGCGCCACAGAGATGCTGGCACCATCACTAAGATTTATTTGAGGTTTTGTTTTGTTTTATAAAACTTGAAGTTGAGAAGGACTAGTGGTAATGATTATAGTGGAGAGAAGAAATGGAGAATATGCTTAATCAAAACAATATGTAATTTATAAAATTTTCAAACAATACAAAATTATTCATAAAAATAGGAAGGTAAGAGAAATGTGGTTAAAACTTTATTTGAAAGGTTCTCTATGTGTTGAAGCAAGGTAATAAGCTACTATAAAACCATGTCTACCTTATATTCTATGTGTGTTCTTTAACATTTAACATGAAATGTGACTCATAATCAGTTCCATTTAACTTTAATGGAAATATTGTTGCCCTTTGCACTGAGAAAAGTCATGGTCAGTTAGAGAACATTAAGATGTCCATGCCTTCTAGAAATAAGAGTGTGAGGCAAGAATTATGTGAAATAATACCATATTGTTTTATATTTAGGTTACTCTTTTAAGAAGAATTGGAATATAAAATGTTAAAAATAGAAAACACAATTAGTTGGTACAAATGTTTCTGTGACTATCTTAACAATGGTCTCATACGTATTGTGACTGTGGAACTATGGAAAATCATTTAAACACTTCAAAATAATAGTGTTATTAAAACAAAAACTTCTGTATTAATAGCAATTAACCATCTGCAGCTTTCATATCATAAGCAGAAACTCATGATAATTCTGTGTTCACTAAGGCATAGAAAAGCTGTTATTTACTCATTACCAAAGTAGTATAATGTTGTTCTTTTAATTACCAAATTCTGAGGTATTATTTATCCAAAGCTTCCTTTCTAACTATCAAATATTTTATTTGTTCATAGACTGATTAGTTTAAATTATTATTCTAAAAAGAAATAGATCTTTGACGAACACCATAATTTTCACATTTTCATAACAGGAGAAAAGGTATTTACCACCAATGACTGAGTGACATAACACTCTCAAGAAGGCAACAAAAATTATTTAATATCTGATATCGCTATCATATCTTTTAGAAATGTAGAAAGCATTTCAAACCAAATGAAACCAAAAACTCCTAGAATGCTAAATACTTTAATCTAACTTGTCATAACTGTATTACTCTTTAAAGATATTGCCTGAAAAGAACATTTATAAATCTCTTGAGTTGGTAAATCAAAATGCAAGTGATAAAATTTCAGTTTGAAGTATAGATCTATCTGTATAAACATGAAGTATGAGAACTGAGTTTTTTTCTAGATTCATTTATCTTTGCCTTTTCCTTGAAGATTGGATTTTTCTATTTCAAAAAAAAGAACAAGGAAATATGTTTAAAGTACTTTAACAGCTGACTTATTTATGAAAGTTCATTATCTTTTTTACAGAATCAATCACCTATAAAAAAGGGGGGGACTGGTATTCAGGTTGTTAAAATTTTATGATTGGAGCTGGAGCTCATCTATTAAGAATACTTGTTTTTTGAGGAGAACACTGTACTCACTGGGTACATTTACATTTGTGTAAATGTTGTTTTATTTCATAAGGTAAATGGATGAGATGATAACCATTCCCAATTCTTTATAGCTCTTTCTGAACTCTCATTGGCTGGCTCAACTCAACTGTTCTTGCCCAAACTTCCCTCCAAGCTGACTGTTCAAACTGGTTTCTTTTGACTGAACTGCTCTGCCTGACCTTAATCTAATTCTGGAGATAGATAGATAGATAGATAGATAGATAGATAGATAGATAGATAGATACTCTAAAAGGAAATGGGAAGCTGGAGAACTTGGGAGCTCCCTTTTCCATCCACTCCAGATCATTACGACAGAGCCTGTCCTTTTCTCCTGTGGCCTGGTAAGGCAGACCCTCCAGGGGGAAGTGATATGAAACCTGATAAGTGAGTCCATCTCACTTTGCACTTCCTTTGCTAGAGGACCCATATTAAACCTAAACTGCTCATCTGCTACATCTTTAAAGGGGGTCTAAGTCCATTTTAGGCATGGTCCTTGGTTGATGCTTCAGTATCAACAAGTCTGTCTGGGCTCTGGAATTTGGTTCTATTGATCTTCTTATAGAGGTCCTGTCATATCCAGGTCCTTTTCTCTATCTTCCCACTTTTCCACAGTACTCCCTATGAATGGCCCAATGTTTGGCTGTAAGCATCTCGAGTAGCTGCTGGGTGGAGCCTCTCAGAGGACAACTCCAACTCTGTCAAGGTCTTGCCTGCAAGCTTAATGAAGTATTATTCATAGTGTCATGGGTTGGCACTCTCAATAGGGTGGGTCTTTGGTTGGGCCAAAAATTTGTTGGGCATTCCCTCAATTTTTGTTCTATCTGTTCTATTTTTATCTCTGCATATCTCATAGGTGGGATAAATTTTGGACTGAAGTGTGTGTGTGTGTGTGTGTGTGTGTGTGTGTGTGGCAATATATTTTAATATTCTGGTTCCTTCTCGTTATATGGCTCATTCTGTCTTCAACTGTGTCTATTTTGTCTCCTCTACAACCTGTCTCTATAAAATTGTTCCTGGTTTTAAATGAAAACATAAACAAAAAACCCTCTTGGTAAAAGAATCTTTTCTCTCTTCCTGTGCTGCTCTTAAGGAGATTCTCTTTCCTGTTCTGTTTTGTGAGAGTTGTGCATATCATATTTTTGGCTCATTCTATAAAATTTTTCTCTGATTTCTCACTTTGACTGACCTTCAGTTAGACAGCACTTTCAAGTATGTCCTCTTCCTTGTATAAACTAACCTTACCTTCATTGTAATTAAAGATATGTACTATGGATATATCTGTATTCCAGACAGATAGTATTGTAATACAGAGTGTGCCTGCATTCCATCTGGTTCACATAGACCTAGATGGTCTTTGGATGTGATCTCTTGTAAGGACGTGTTGCTGGATTAAAATTCCTCTACATCTTCTCCCTTTCCATTTAAGCTATCAGTATTACACAGTTTAACTATTACAACAGAAACAATTATCAATCCTATAAACTCAATGATCTGAATGTTCTTGAACTTAACAGTCTGAGGGTCCCTATGAAGATCCATTGTTGCAATGAACCTTATCCCATAATTGCAGGCCTCATCATTTTTCCTTAAGCAAAATCCATTTTAGCATCAAGGTTTTCCAGTCTTCTTTTGAATCACATCCTTATCAATTTTGATAGAACACATAGTTTTTCATCACCTGTGGAAATATAGGTAAAACTTCTTTCCCAGTGTAACACATTCCACAAATTAAATTCTGATGCTTAAACAATTTAAAGTATACAGCTTGATCTCAAGTAGAGCCAGTGATTGACTTGTCATTTCCTCAATATCTGTGCAATCTTTGTCCCTAAACTTCTTGTAGGTGAGACAAATTTTGTGTTGAAGGCTTTATGGGTGGGTTGGTATTACTCTCCCTACGCTGGAAGTCAGAGAGCCAACCCTTGACACTATTAATAGAACTCTGCGATGCTTGCCAAAAGGAGCCTCGCATAACTCTACTCTGACAGGATCCATCCAACAGCTTATGGAAACAGACACAGAGACCCATAGCCAAACAATAGACTGTGCACTAAGAGTTTTGTGGAAGAGCAACAGGAAGGATTGAAGAAGATGGAGGGGTCAAGGACACAACAAGAAGACCTAAAGAATCACCTAACCTGGGACTGTGGGGGCTCAAAGATACTGAACTATCAACCACAGTATGCACAGGCTAGACTTAGATCCCCTACATGTATATAGTAGATGTACAGCTTGGTCATCCTGTGGGTTCTCTAATGATAGGAGTAGAGATTCTCTGTTGTTTGCCTTTGGATCCCTTTTCTGTAGCTGGGCTGCCTTGTCTGGCTTCAATGGGAGGTGATGTGCTTAGTCTTGCTACTACCTGAGGTGCCATTTTGCATTAGTACCCATTGGAGGTCTCCCCTTTCTCAGAAGGTGGGGAAACGAGCATGAAAGGGGTACTGGGAGAAGAGGAGGAAGGAGCCTGGGATCAGGCTATTAAATTAAAAAATAAAGTACTCTGGTTAATCTAATTCAGCAAGTTTTTTTTAAACAATCCAGTTGTCTTTCAACTGATCTTATTCCCCTTTTCTGTTTATCAAGACATGATATATCTTTATAAATCCACATATAAACTAAACACTTAGTTACTTGCATTCTATGCCCTGCTCTACACCGTCAAGGCAGAATTCTTACCCATTGTCAATGGGATATCTATCTTGATCCTTTATTTTTTTAGGCACCATAGGTTCACAAATAAGCATTTCATATTCTCTTATTTCCTCTTTTTATTGTCTCTCAATCCTTTTTAGAATCATCACTATTTTTTTGTTTATCTATTTTTTAACCTTTTTTGGGGGGGAAGAAAAACATAAAGATTGCAGCTGAAAGTAGGGAGGGATTTACTCCTGTGCTCACAATTGCAATGAGTGCAATGATAGCTTTTTAAAGTAACATTTCTATCCTGTCAACTTCTACTCTCGGTCTTAAAGAATCTAAAGTGGAGTTTTCCATTTGTTAATGCAGGAAAAGTCTGTCTGTATAATAAAAATTGTCTTCTGGGAATGGCTTATTATGATTCATTGTCTCAGAGGCTCCTGCCTTGTTTCTTGCTCAGGACTCCAGGTTCCAGTGACTCTAGACTCTCCCAAGTCTCTCTGGGTGCACAGCCAAGGTTGAAAAAGTCATCTTTCCTCTGAAGATGATCCCAGGCAAATTTCTCCTCTGTGACTTTCTGTCAGATGTCTCCTAGTCTCTACAATATTTTTGTTTCATCTCGTCTGCTTTCAGCAACACTAGTAAGATTTTTTTCTTTTCCAATCAGGTTAGGCACCAGATGTAAATGATGACTCCTCTTCTGATGTCTCAGACCAAAAGGCATGAACATAATACACATACGTATTGGCAAAAACACTCAAAGACATAAAAATAAATAAATCTTACATTATATATACATACCGATGTATATATATATATATATTTCAAGGTTGTATTCCAACCATAGCCATTGTATAGGTTGATATTCTATGTTTGCAAATGAAAAGGCATACATTAGAATTGAAATATAAAGATGTAGAACTTGTTGAGTTGTTACCTTAAAAATAATCTAGGTGCTGTGTTTTTCTTAAAACATGTGTATAGATATACTATAGAGAAAATATATGTCATGGATAGAGTTAGACTTGAACAAATATTTTAAAGGTTGTTACTAGTCAATGAAACATGTAATAGAGCCACTAATTATTCACTTAAAAAGTAGTGGTGATCTACAGAAACTTCAGAAATATAATTATCATTACTGAATGCAATAAAAACAATAATTGAAATAATATGTAGCAATAAACATATCTGAGGCATTTAATTTCATAAATTAAAAAGTTAACTTTTGATGGGAGCCAAGATGGTGACTAGCACGCATAGTTTCTGAGCTGTGGAAGAGCTGAACACCTAAGTGGTGAGTTTAAGGACTTCTGAAACCAGGGAAACGACTGTGAGGCTTTCTAAATGACAGGAAACATCGCACGAGTTGAGAAGTTTGGTCTCCGCTTACCCGTGGACTTGTTTGGGGAAGGAGAGAAACGATCTTTTGATCTCCGGGCACTCCCCTTTCTCAGACAACCCTCCTCAGCACAGCAAGCTCACTGAAATCCTCAGCTCAGAACTAACTGCCTGGGGTCTGCAGCAGCTGAGGCAGAGCTCCTAGCCCCTTAGTGGTAACTGCCAGCTGTACCAGTCTTGGAGTCCCAGATCCCTAGGGTTCCATGTATGATAGCTGCCATACTGGCTCTGCAGGGTTGCTCAGCCACTGACTGTATGGCTCACCCAAACCCTCAGTGACAGATAATATTCTATATACCCACCAAAATCCAGCAAACTCACCATACAAGCCAAGCACACCAAGCGCTGGGACTCCCAGGCCTGGAGAACACAGTGGAGAGCCCCCAAGACTTCCCAGTAAGCTGTAGCTGGACTTCCTAACCTGGCAGCTAGAGAAGCACTGAGCTAGCAAAGCACGCCATTCCTCCTGCATAAGACCAAGCAGGGCCACACCTGAGAGCAGAGAGCCCAGATATCCCGATCCCTGCTCATGTGTCCTACTTGACAGTGAGTGCGGCCTGGAGTGTCTGCAGAGCTCCAGATCCAGGATCCTTCTAAATAGAAGCCAGGCATCAGACCCCTCTTATCTACACACCCACTGTGGGAAACAGAGAGTCACTTGCGACATTGAGGCCCCTGCTCTGTGGGTCCAACTGAGGAGTTAAGGCAGTTAATTCTGGAAATTGCACAGTGACAATCACCAGCACCTGCTATATATACAGTGCATGCACAAATAACCCCCAGAAGCCTGAAAGGCAGAGCACCTCCCTCACACTCAAAGGTTCAACATTCTCTATCTCTCTGTCCCTTGAGACACACTCCACGCACACTTACACACACACACACATACACAAACACACACACACACGCCTGCATTTGCCCTTTTGCACCCACGTACTTTCCTCCCACAGGTACAGTAGTGCACCAACGCACACTCTGGGGCCACAGGACCTCTCTCATTTTCCTGAAAAACTCTCCAGATGCCAGAGAGAGACAGTATAAGTCTGAAATGCAGAATCCAAAAACAAACAAGGAAAGTTTCAGATAAGCCAATGGCCAGGGGTAGGTGAAAGAACACATCCAACATAAGTCAGGATATCATGGCTTCACCAGCAACCCCCCAAATTGATGGATACTCCAATTCATCAGAAGTACAGGAAAATGACTTTAAAGCTATGCTTACCCAATTACTTGAGACTCATAAAGAGGAAACAAACAATTCTCACAGAGCAATACTCATGCAAATGCAGACAATTAAAGAGGAAATGAACAAATCTATCAAAGATCTGGCCAGTCAATTGAAAGCAAAGAAAGAGAAAATGGACAAAGTTCTTAAAGAAACACAGGCAAATATAGCCAAACAAATACAAGCACAAGTACAGATACAATTAGTGGCATATAGAGAGTAAATGAACACCAAAAAAACACATAGAGACCATCATAGAGAGAAAGGAATCCACATTCAAACAGATGAAGGAAATGGTGCAAAGCATTAAAACAGAATCAATAAAGAAAACACAAACTGAGAAAAATCCTGGAGCTGTAGAACTTGGAGAAAAGATCAAGAACCACAAAGGTAAGCATCACCAACAGAATACAAGAGATGGAAGAAAGAATCTCAGGTGCTGAAGATACACTTGCAGAAATTGATACTTCTCTCAAAGAAAAAGTAAAACTAGAAAAGTCCCAAACACAAAATATCGAAGAAATAAAGGATGCCATGAAAAGACAAAATCTAAGAATAATAGGAATTGATGAAAAAGAAGACTGCAGGCTCCGAGGTCCAGGAAATATTTTCCCAACTTAAAGAAAGAAATGCCCATAAATATACAAGAGGTCTACAGAACACCAAATAGACTAGACCAGAAAAGAAACACATCCTGTCTCATCATAGTCAACAGACTAAATCTACAGATATTAAAAGCAGCAAGGGAAAAAGGCCAAGTAACATATGAAGGTAGACCTATAAGAACCATATCGGACATCTCATAAGAAACTATGAAAGCCAGAAGGGCCTGGGCAGGTGTAATGCAGACTCTAAGAGACCACAGATGTCAAGCCAGACTACTATACCCTGCAAAGCTTTCAATCAACATAGATGGAGAAAACAAAACACTCCATGACAAAACTAAATTTAGACAATATCTACACAGCAAACCAGCCCTACAGAAGATACTAGAAGGAAAACTCCAATCCAATGAAAACAACTTCACCCAAGAAAACATAGCATACAGATAATATCCCAACAACAATTAAAAGAAAACAAACAATGGAACACAGTAAGAACACCGACTCCAATATAAAAGGAACTAATGTTCATTGGTCACTATTATCTATCAACATCAATGGACTCAACTCTCCAATAAATAGACACAGACTAACAGAATGGGTGGGGAAACAGGGTCCAAAATTCTGCTGCATCCAAGTAACGCACCTCTGCAACAAAGATAAACACTACCTCAGAGTAAAGGGCTGGAAAAATGTCTTTCAAGCAAACGGACTCAGAAAACCAGCTGGGGTAGCTATCCTAATATCTAATAAAATAGACTTTCAACCAAAATTAAAATATGAGGAGGGGCACTACATTCTCATTAAAGAAAAAATCTACCAAAAGTACATCAAAATTCTGAATGTCTATGCCCCAAACACAAGAGCGCCAACATTCATAAGTGAAACATTATTAAAACTCAAGTCACACATAGATCCCAACACCTTAATAGTGGGAGACTAAAACACCCCACTTTCACCAAGGGACACAACATCTAGACAGAAGCCTAATAAGGAAATAAAGGCACTTACAGAGGTCCTAAACTTACAGAGGACCTAATATATGTCTAGAGAACTTTCCACCCAAACTCAGAAGAGCATACCTTCCTTTCAGCACCTCATGGAACCTTCTCCAAAATAGACCATATAGTTGGTCACAAAGCAAGCCTCAACAGATACAAGAAGATTGAAATAATCCTTTGTGTTCTATCTGACCAGCACGGACTAAAGCTAGACCTCAACAACAATGGAATTAGAAAAAAAGCCTACATGCACATGGAAATTGAACAACTTGCTACACAATTACAGCTGGGTGAAGGAAGAAATAAAGAAAAAAATTTAAAAAAATCTTCCTAAAATTCAATGAAAGTGAAGGTACAACATACCCTAATTTATGGGACACAATGAAAGCAGTGCTCAGAGGAAAATTCATAGCACTAAGTGCCTTCAAGAAGAAATTTGTGACATCTCATACAAGCAAGTTAATGGCCCAACTGAAAGTCCTAGAAAAAAAAAGAAGAAGAAGCAAATACACCCAAGAGAAGCAGACCAGACAGCTGGAAATAATCAAACTCAGTCCAGAAATCAATCAATTAGAAACAAATAAAACTATTCAAAAAATCAATGAAACCAAGAGCTGGTTCTTTGAAAAAATCAACAAGATAGAAAAACCTGTAGCCAAACAAATCAAAAGGCAGACAGACACTATCCAAATCAGCAAAATCAGAAATGAAAAGAAGGACATAACTACAGACAACGAGAAAATCCAAACAATCATTAGCTTTTACTACAAAGGCCTATATGCCACAAAATTTGAAAATCTAAAAGAAATGGACAATTTTCTTGATAGATTCCATCTACAAAAATTAAGTCAAGATCAGGTAGAAAGATTGAATAGTCCTATATCCCCCAAGAAAATAGAAGCAGTCATCAACAGTTTCCCTTCTAAGCAAAAGCCCTGGGACAGATGGATTCAGTGCAGAATTCTACCAGATCTTCAAAGAAGTGCTAACTCCAATTCTTTCTCCACCAAATAGAAACAGAAGGAACATTAACAAACTCATTCTATGACACCACAGTCACCTTGATACCTAAATCAAAAAAAAAGACACAACAAAAAAAGAGAACTTTAGAGCCATCTTATGAACATTAACGCAAAAATACTCAATAAAATACTTGCAAACCGAATCCAAAAACACATCAAAGATATCATCCACCATGACCAAGTAGACTTCATCCCAGGCATACAAGGGTAGTTCAACATACGGAAATCCATCATTGTAATCCACCATATAAACAATCTGAAGGAGAAAAACCACATGATCATCTCCTTAGATGCTGAAAAGGCATTTGACAAAATCCAACACCCATTCATGTTTAAAGTCTTGAAGAGAAAAGGGATACAAGCCACATACCTAAACATAGTAAAGGCAATATACAGCAAGCCTATAGCCAATATCAAACTCAATGGAAAAAAACTTAAATCAATCCCACTGAAATCAGGACAAGAAAAGCCTGCCCACTCTCTCCATATCTCTTCAACATAGTACTTAAGGTCTTAGCTAAAGCAGTAAGACAACTAAAAGAGATCAAGGGGACACAAATTTGAAAGGAAGAGGTCAAAGTGTCACTATTTGCAGATGATAAGATAGTATACATGAGCGACCCCAAAAATTCAACCAGAGAATTCCTTCAACTGATAAACACCTTCAGCAAAGTGTAGGATACCAAATCAACTCAAAAAATCAGAAGCCCTCCTGTATACCAAAGACAAAAGGGCTGAGAAAGAAATCAGGGAAACTACACCCTTCACAATAGCCACTAATAACTTAAAGTACCTTGGGGTGACTCTAACCAAGCAAGTGAAACAGCTGTTTGAAAAAACTTTAAGTCTCTGTAGAAAGAAATTAAAGAAGATATCAAAAGATGGAAAGATCTCCCATACTCATGGATTGGTAGGATTAACACAGTGAAAATGGCTCTCCTGCCAAAAGTAATCTACAGATTCAATGCAATTCCCATCAAAATTCAACTCAATTCTTTACAGACCTTGAAAAACAGATGTTCAGCTTCATATGGAGAAACAAAAAACCCAGAATCTCTAAAATGATTCTGTACAACAGCAGATCATCTGGAGGTATCTCCATCCCTGATTTGAAGCTGTACTATAGAACAATAGTAATAAAAACTGCATAGTATTGGCATAGAACCAGAAAGGAGGATCAATGCAACTGAATAGAAGAGCCAGAAATAACCCCACACAAATGAATAATTGATTTTTGACAAAGAAGCCAAAACCATTCAGTGTAAAAAAGACAGCATCTTCAACAAATGCTGCTGGTCCAACTGGATGTCTACATACAGAAAAATGAAAATAGATCCATATTTATCACCCTGCACAAAAATAAAGTCCAAGTGGATCAAAGACCTCAACATAAAACCAAATACTCTAAATTAGTTAGAAGAAAAAGTGGGGAAGAGCCTAGAACTCATTGGCACACGAGACAACTTCCAGAACAAAACATCAACAGCACAGGCTCTAAGAGCAACAATCAATGAATGGGACCTCATGAAACTGAAAATCTTTTGTAAAGCAAAAGACACTATCATCAGAACAAAACGGCAGCCTACAGGCTGGGAAAGGATCTTTAGCAACCCTATATCTGTCAGAGGACTGATATCCAGAATATATAAAGAACTAAAGATGTTATAAATAAATCAAATAATGCAATTAAAAAATGGGATACGGAGCTAAACAGAGAATTTTCTGTAGTGAATATAGAATGACAGAGAAACACTTAAAGAGATGCTCAACATCCTTAGCTATCAGGGAGATTCAAAGCAAAACAACCCTGAGATTTCACCTTAAACCCATCAAAATGGCTAAAATCAAAAACTCAAGTGACAACACATGCTGGCAAGGTTGTGGACAAAGGGGAACCATCCTTCATTGTTGGTGGGAATGTAAACTTTTGTAACCTCTTTGGAAATCAACATGGCGCTTTCTTAGATAATTAGGAATAGTACTTCCTCAAGATCCAGCTATACCATTCTTAGGCATATACCTAAAATTTGCTCAAGTACACAAGGACATTTGCTCAACCATGTTTGTAGCATCTTTATTTATAATAGCCATTACTGGAAACAATCCAGATGTTCATCAATGGAGGAATGGATACAGAAATTGTGGTACTTTTACACAATGGAATACTACTCAGCAATCAAAAACAAGGAAATCATGAAATTTGCAGGCAAATGGTGGGATCTAGAACAGATCATTCTGAGTGAGGTATCCCAGAAGGAGAAAGACACACATGGTATATAATCAGTTATATAGACCTATAAGATATGACAAACATAATGAAATCCATACATCTAAAGAAGATAAACAAGAAAGAGGACCTGGCGTAAGATGATCAATCCTCACTTAGAAAGACAAATGGGATGTGCATTGGACATAGGAGAAAACAAGTAACAGGATAGAAGCCTACTGCAGAGGACCTCTGAAAGACTCTGCCTAGCAGTGTATCAAAGCAGATTCTAAGACCCATAACCAAACATTTTGCAGAGTGCAGGGAATCATATGTAAGAAGGGGGTGTTATTATGACATGGAAAGAATAGGAGCTTCACAAGGACCAAATATATCTGGGCACAGGGGCCTTTTCTGAGACTGGCACTCCACCAAGCACTATGTATGGCTATAACCTAGAACCTCTGCTCGGACGTAGCCCGTGGTAGCTCAGTAACCAATTGGTTTCCCATAGTAAGGGGAACAGGGACTATTTCTGACAGGAACTCAATGGCAGGCTCTTTGACCTCCCCACCCCCAAGGGAGGAGCAGTTCTGCTAGGTCACAGAGGAGGACTTTGTAGCCAGCCCTGAAGATACCTGATAAAACAGGGTCAGATGAAAGGGGAGGAGGTCTTCCCCAATCAGTGGACTTGGACAGGGGCAAGGAGGAGATGAGGGAGGGAAGGAGAATTTGGGAGGGAATGAGGGAGAGGGATACAGCTGGGATACAGAGTTAATAAAATGTAAGTAATAATAAAAATAAAGAAATAAAATTCAAAAAGTTAACTTTTAATTTCATTTAATACTGTTCTCTGTACTACTTTACGATTTTTCCAAAGACATTTTACTGTTCATAATAAGTATATTTGTATGGAATTACAGCCTCAACTAATTGCCTCTTCCTCACAAGCAAAAATATGCTTGTATCTAAACTACTGAATAGAACTAACCTTCAAACTCTAAGTAAAATTCCAGCTCTAAGATGATCTCCTAATGTTCAATAGTACTCTTAGTGTATTCACATACTGTAGCCTCAGCTTGAAAGTTTTCATTTGGACAACAGCTCCACAAAGAGAGCAACTGAACCAAAACATCTGGGCACAGGGGTCTTTTCTGAGACTGATAATCCAACCAAGGACCATGCATGAAGATAACCTAGAACCTCTGCACAGATATAGCCCATGGCATCTCAGTGTCCAAGTGGGTTCCCTAGTAAGGTGCCACACCCACGCCAGTGTCGCCATAGTAGCATAAGCTACAGGGCGGGGGATATGATTTCCCCGAAAATAATGCCCCCTGGAAGGTCCCTGGCAAACTCATCCCACTTGGAAAAGAGACGTTTTCTGAGATTTCTACGCTTCTTCAGTTGTGGCTCTGGGGCTGGAATAATGAATTCTTTGATCTTTCCCTGTGACACCTAAAACAGCACAACTAACTTTATAAAGAAATTTATTATTAGTAGATTGTTAAAGGCTTTAATAAAAATAAGTTTAAGAAAAGTAATAAATTAGATTTAGTATTAATAGGCATTAAAAATAGTAAAATAATAATAGGCTCCTTCTTAAGAAATAACAGCATGAGAGGTGCAGCTGGCGGGAGTTTCCCCCTCCCTTCAGTGCCTTGTTCCTAGAAAAGATCATAAATCTTGGGCAGGACATATGGGAGGAGGGTTAACAAAGGTGTAGTTAGATTTTGATATAGAGAAGGACTTTGGCAGACATCTGACTTAGCTCCTGACTTTCCTCTTCATTGGTTAGCAATAATAAAACTATATTTGAGGTTTCTTTTCCTTTGTTTGCTCTGATCAAAAAGTTTTTAGGCCAAGATTATTTGTGGGTACTGCTTTATGTTTGATTGCATTTTGAGTTAAAATGTAAACTTTGTATTCTTGGTAAAAGTCTAAATGTTCTGGGAAGTATGCCAATTTTAAAGTGCCTTTTGTGAAATCATTATACAAATACTAGCTTGATTTCAGTAAAGTTGCAGCAGAGTCAAAACCATCAAGGTGTCTCTGTCTGTCAATTCTTCGCCGAAACCGTGTCTTCCTGTCTAAAGCCTTGTTCTCCCGCGGACGACGGGAGCCCGACTGTGCCGGTCCGTGGCAGGTGGCGCCCGAACAGGGACCTGGGACAGGTAACTTTCTCTTCTCTTTCTTTTCTTTTATCAAGGCACGGTAAGGCTACTGCAGGTCCGCTGACAAGGAGGTCAGTTATAGACGAGTAATCAAACATGGGGCAGTCCGAATCAAAGCAAGAAAAAAATGTTCCTTTCGGTTTCAAAGCATATGTTAGCAAGTCGAGGCTTTAGAGTTTCAAAAAAAGTCTTAAAGGACTTTCTTGATTTTATTAAAAAGGTCAGCTCTTGGTTCCCGGCGGAAGGCTCCCTGACCTTAGCTGATTGGAAACGAGTGGGTAAAGACATGAGAAAATATGTACAAGAACATGGAGAAGGGGAACTCCCCAATCATGCTTATCCTCTTTGGCTACAAATGAGAGAATTATTAACTGATGAAACAGATTTTGAAGGTCTGGTTCATGAAACCTCGTCTCTGTCTCTAGATCAGACGAATGAGGTGAAACCTATTAATCAGCCCACTAAATCTTATGGAACAAAAAGTAAGCCATCTTTAAAATTTGATTATATTAAACATAAATCCTCCTCCTCGTCTAGTGAAAATGAAAATGATAATTCTTCTGATGGTGATGATCTGGAGGATGAGGCAGCTAAATATGAGCCCTTTGAGGAAAGGGATCATTTTCATGATCAAGACCCTCCTCTGGTGGCTCTGGCCTCTAAAAAGCAAAGAAGGGATAAAGTTAGCAGGAGGAGAAAACCTCTGGCACCTGTTGGTTTTCAGGGAACGGTGAAAGAAGCTAAAAAAAAAAGGAGATCTAACATTCACCTTCCCAGTAGTGGAAGGAATAGATGATGAGGAACCTATTTGGAAACCTCTCTCCTTAAAAATTTTAAAAGAGTTACAAACTGCAATGAAGACTTTAGGGGTCTCCGCTCCTTATACTTTGCAGGTGTTGGAGATGGTTGCAAGTAATTGGTTAACCCCACATGACTGGCATCAGACTGCAAAGGCTACCCCGAGTCCTGGAGACTATGTTCTCTGGAGAACTGATTATGAGGATAGATCAAAAATTACTGTTACGCAATTTACAAAGAAAAAAGGGCCAAAACCTGGGTTGGATATGCTGCTGGGTATGGGAAAATATACTACTCTCCAATCTCAAGTAAAAATACCAAAAGAGATCTTGGAGGCAATTACATTAAATGCTGTCCAAGCATGGAAAACGTTGCCACCTCCTGGAACCAAGGGAACTACTATCAGGAATTAAGCAGGCAAATGAGAAATCATACCAAGATTTTGTGTCTCGACTTGAGGAAGCAATTAATAGGATGCTACCTCCATCCAAAGGAACAAAAATGCTATTAAAGCAGTTAGCATGGGAAAATGCAAATTCCCTATGCCAGGATCTGATTAGGCCTCTGAAAGGGACGGGGACTATTCAAGATTACGTAAAAGCTTGTGTGGATGCCTCACCAGCAGTCGTGCAAGGCATGGCATATGCTGCAGCTATAAAGGGTCAGACGTATAACGCCTATGTTAAAAAAACTTATGGAGGAGGGAAAAGAGACTCCTCCAAACCCACATATTTTAAATGTGGAAGGACAGGGCACATGCAAAAGATGTGTCGAGGAGAAGATAAACAAGAGAGGTCAAGGAAAGGTCCTACTCCTGGCATCTGTCCCCGATGTGAGAAGGGGAGACATTCAAAAAGCAAATGCAGATCCAAGTTCCATAAGGATGGGAACTGCTCTGACAAAAATAAAAGAAAAAAGTCAAAAAATGAGACAAAAAACTAAATGAGGGGCAACCTCTCAGCCCCAAAGCAAAAAGAGAGGAAGAAAATTGTAAATCAAAAGGTTCACTTAATCCTGAGGCTCCAGAATTTACTATTCATGATTTGCCTAGGGCCACTCCAGGAAGTGCTGGTCTGGATCTCTCAGTAAATAAAGATACAATCCTCTCATCATGGGATGGAGTATCTCTAATCTCCACCTCTGTTTTAGGGACTTTACCTCACGGCACAGTTGGGTTAATTATTGGCCAAAGTTCAAATTACAAAAAAAAATTTTGAGGTTTTGCCTGGGGTAATAGATTCAGATTTTCAAGGAAAAATAAAAATAATGGTAAAGCCGTTAAAGAAAACTATACAGCTACATAAAGGACAAAGAATAGCTCAATTGTTGTTGTTGCCATATTTAAATTTACCAAATTTAATATTAAAACAGAAAAGACAGCAAGGTCAGTTTGGCTCCTCTGATGTCGTGGCCTGGGTGCAAGACATAGGTTGTAAAAGACCATTTATGACAGTTAAAATAAATGGAAAAAATCTGCAAGGCCTTATGGATACAGGGGCAGATAAAACTTGTATAACAGGGAAGGATTGGCCTTCCTCTTGGCCCTGTGAAAGGACTTCTTCCTCTTTACTAGGGCTGGGGTTGGCATCTAATACGGCTCAAAGTTCTCAGATGTTAAAGTGGGAACTAGAGGGAAAATCAGGAATGATTCAGCCCTATGTTGTACCATCCTTGCCATTTTCTTTATGGGACAGAGATATGATGCAAAAGATAAATGTAAAATTGGTTACCTCAAATAATTTAAGCGATCAGCATTTTTCATAGGGGCCACTGAGAGCTCACTTTATGCAGATAAAATTGATTGAAAGTCAAAAGAGCCTGTATGGTTCAATCAGTGGCCCCTAACAAAAAAAAAAAAAAATACAGGCTATAGAACAATTGGTAAAAAAAACAGCTAGATAAAGGACATTTAGAAGAGAGCAATAGTCCTTAAAATACTCCAATATTTGTTATTAAAAAAAATAAAAAAAAATGGAGACTTTTACAAGACCTGTTAATGCTACAATGATTGATATGGGGGCATTACAACCTGGCCTCCCCTCTCCTGTAGCAGTCCCTAAGGGATGGGAGATAATAGTAATAGATTTACAGGATTGTTTTTTCACAATTAAGTTACATCCAAAAGATTGTAAAAGATTTGCTTTTAGTGTTCCATCAGTAAATTTAAAACGTCCATATAGGAGGTATCACTGAAAAGTTTTACCTCAAGGGATAAAAAATAGTCCAACTTTATGTCAAAAGTTTGTAGATAAAGCTTTAAAAAAAGTCAGAGAAAAATATAAAGATGCATATATCATTCATTATATGGATGATACATTGTTGGCCCATTTCTCCAGGAAAGTTATACAAGAGCTTCTCGCTTATACTATTGAGCAATTTACTAAATTTGGTTTAATTATAGCTCCAGATAAGGTTCAAAAGAATAGGCCATTAAGTTATTTGGGTCAATTAATTTATAATGATTATATAAGTTCTCAAAAGTATCTATCAGGCTAGATAAGTTACAAACATTAAATGACTTCCAAAAATTATTAGGCAATATTTAAATATTTAGGCCTTATTTAAAATTGACCACAGGAGAACTGAGTCCTTTGTTTCAGTTGTTACAGGGGGACTCCAATCCAAAGTCTCCCAGGAATTTGACTCCTGAGGCTATTAAAGCCTTGGCTTTGGTAAAAGAACAATTAAATAAAGCAAAGGTTAAACAGATACCTTATAATAAAAAATGGGATTTAATTATTTTCAAAACACCATATACTCCTACAGGATGTTTATGACAAAATGAAATTTTAGAATGGGTACATTTACCCCATACTCAAGCAAAAATGCTTGCTTCCTATCCATATAAACAAAGAAAGGATGAGATCAAAAAATTTATTTAAAAAAATGCATAATATAATTGTTCCATATAATAAAAACAAACAGATATATTATTAATAAAAGATAAAGACTGGGAAATAGCGTTACAGGGCTATTCAGGACAAATTAAATATCATTACCCCCGACATCCCTTAATAGAATTTTTTAAAAAAAACAGAGGTAATTTTTCCAAGAAAATGTTCTTTACAGCCTATAGATTGCGCTCTTTACATTTTCACAGATGGTTCCTCTAACGAAAGGTTTACAGTTTATGTCCCAGGCAGAGAACCGCTAATAAAACAAGATGTACAGACTTCTGCTCAAAAGGCAGAGATTAAAGCGGTTATTTTGGCTTTTCAAACCTTCTCAAAAAAATTTAATTTTTATACAGATTCAAGATATGTAGCTAGCCTTTTTCCCGTAATAGAAACTGCTCTTTTGTCGGGGCATTCTCAAATTATTCATTTGCTTCAGGATTTACAAATTTTAATTAAAAATAGGACAGAAAAATTTTTTATAGGCCACATTAGAGGGCACTCAAAATTACCTGGTCCATTAAGTCAAGAAAACTATATGGCAGATGCCTTAACAAGAGAAATAGTAATAAATATATTAAAAGCTCAAGAAAGCCATGCTTTACATCATCAAAATGCATTAGCCCTTAAAAGGCTATTTCATATTACAAGAAAACAGGCAAGACAAATTGTAAAAAATTGTGGTGATTGTCCTCAGGTGTACCATCCATTAAAAATGGGGGTTAATCCTAGAGGACTTAAAGCTCTATCATTATGGCAGATGGATGTTACTCATGTTCCAGAGTTTAAAAAATTAACTTATGTCCACGTTACTGTGAACACATATTCTCATATAATATTTGCCTCAACAAAAACAGGAGAGGCAGTTAAGGACGTCATTCAACATCTAATCCAATGCTTTACAACTATGGGATGTCCAAAAAGAATAAAAACTAATAATGCTCCAGCATATACATCAAAAGCCCTTACAGTATTCTTACAGAGCTGGAACATAGAGCATGTGACAGGTATATCATATAATCCCCGAGGACAGGCAATTATTAAGAAAACACATCAAACATTAAAAAATCAAATTATCAGACTTAAACAAGCTCACACTTATTTCTCGCCTGGTCATTTGCTGAGCCATTAATTGTTTATATTAAACCATTTAAATACTGATGAGCAGGGCAATACTCCTACTATAAAACATTGGTCTGGGCTTAAAAATAAACAACTTCCACAAGTATATTGAAAGGATTTGTTATCTGGATCCTGGAAGGGACCGGATGCTCTAATTTCCTCTGAAAGGGAATATGCATGTGTGTTTCCACAGGATGCCGACTCCCCCATCTGGATCCCAGATAGACTCATCCAGCGGCTAATATCGAGACGACAACAAAAAAGACAAAAACAAAAAAAAAATAAAATAAAAAAATAAAAGCAAAGCTGCAAAAGCTCTCGTTGATGCCCAAAAAAATGACAACATGGACACAACTAAAACACCTAATGAAAAAAGCAGAGGAATTGGTAAAGACTCAACAAAAGCCTAAAACCCCTAAATTTATATTTCTGGCTGTATTGTCATTACTTATGTGTCAAAATGCTGTTGTGCATAATAAAAGTTATTGGGCTTATGTACCAAAACCACCCCTTATACACCCTGTGGGTTGGATGGATCCAGATTATGTAAAAGTACTAACTAATGATACTAAACTTCTCAGAGGTTTCCAAAATTATGAAAAAAGAATAAATAGCTCGGCTTATTTAAATTTTGAGGGCAAAACTAATTCGCTCCCCATTTTCATTGCCCTAAAAGGATCTCCACCATATGGTTGTCTGCCTATAAATTATCAAACTTTTCTTACAGATGCTCCTAATTTGACAGTTAAAGACAAAAAAAAAATGATAACAGATTAATGTGGGAGCTTCAAATTTCTACTTTGGGGTACCTTAATTATAATGTAACTTTTAAAAAGGCTCCTTTTATGCCTCTCCCTCTTTGTACAAAAAAATTTAGAGATAAAGATCAGTTTTGAAAAAGTAGCCTTACAAGTGCCCCTAAATGGTTAGAATGTGGCTTCCCTCAGGCTACAGCTAAATATGTGCCTGTAGGGACCCATATGGAGGTTTGGGATTTTTCAATTGTTTCAGGTAATTATGATTATACTAAATATTTAAAAAATAATTCAGATAAGTTCAATGGATATATCCCTCCAGGATTGGGACAAAAAGTACAAAGATGGTTTTCACCTGGTTATGTGAAACCTATTTGGGTCTCTAGAGATCCTAAGACCAATGCTACAGTTTCACATCATGAGTTGTTTAGATTGGCAGCTAGTGCCAATATGATTTTACAAAAAAGGCCTAAAAGGAAAAATTCTGTGCCTTTGGCAACCAGGGCATGTGTTGCTTATCCTTTTGCTCTTCTTATGGGATATACTTCTCAAATTAATATAATTCATGTTAAAAATACTTATAAAATTCAGTGTATAGCTTGCAGGGTTACTAATTGTATTAATTCTAGTTTGGATAAGAACATTGCTGTTATAATTTTAGTTAAGAGACCTGCTTATGTTATGCTTCCTGTTGATTAACAGAAAAAAAAAATGGTATAAAAATACTACTTTAAAAACTTTAAAAAAGCTAAGTAAATTGATTAGGCCTAAGAGATTTGTTACAACACTTATATTAGGGATTTCAGCATTAATTGCAATTTTGACCACCTTTGCTATTGCTACTACAGCGTTAGTTCAAAAAATACATACAACAGATTTTTTTTTCTTTTTTTTTCTTTTTTTTTTATCAGTTACATTTTATTAACTCTGTATCCCAGCCATGTCCCGATCCCTCATTCCCTCCCAGTCCCTCCCACCCTCCCTCCCTCATCTCCACCGTGCCCCTTTCCAAGTCCACTGATAGGGGGGACCTCTTCCCCATTCATCTGATCCTGTTTTATCAGGTATCTTCAGGACTGGCTGCAAAGCCCTCCTCTGTGGCCTAACAGGACTGCTCCTCCCTTCGGGGGTGGGGAGACCAAAGAGCCAGTCATTGAGTTCCTGCATACAACAGATTTTATTAATGAGATAAATAAAAATATTTCTTTAGCCCTTTTAGAACAATTTATTATAGATAAAAAGTTAAAATCCAAAATAAATACACTAGAGAAAGCAGTTTTAGCCTTGGGACAATATATGGTTAATATTAGGACGAGGATAAAAACTCAATGCCATGCTGCCTTCTCATATATTTGTGTTACACCTTTACCATACAATGCTTCTGACCAATAAAAAAAGGTAAAAAATCATTTACAAGGAGTTTAAAAAGATACAGATATTACTCATGATTTAGATAGTTTACAAAAAAATATAACAGCTATTAGCAAGACTCATTTAAATGAAGCAAGTTTGAGTTCCTTAGCTTTTGATTTAGAGTCAAAAATTAAAAATTTAAATCCTTTAAATTGGATTCATTATTTAGTGATAATAGGGGCCCTAATTTTATTATTTTTATTGGTTGTGCTCTTGTTTCCTTGTCTTTTTACATTACTGCTTCACTCCATCCGCACTGTAGAGCAAGATTTGTTTAAATTGCGTCTTAAAAACAAAAAAGGGGGAGATGCCACACCCACGCCAGTGTCACCATAGTAGCATAAGCTACAGGGCGGGGGATATGATTTCCCCAAAAATAATGCCCCCTAAAAGGTCCCTGACAAACTCATCCCACTTAAAAAAGAGACGTGTTCTGAGATTTCTACGCTTCTTCAGTTGTGGCTCTGGGGCTAAAATAATAAATTCTTTAATCTTTCCCTGTGACACCTAAAACAGCACAACTAACTTTATAAAAAAATTTATTATTAGTAGATTGTTAAAGGCTTTAATAAAAATAAGTTTTAAAAAAGTAATAAATTAAATTTAGTATTAATAGACATTAAAAATAGCAAAATAATAATAGACTCCTTCTTAAAAAATAATAACATGAGAGGTACAACTGGCGGGAGTTTCCCCCTCCCTTCAGTGCCTTGTTCCTAAAAAAGATCATAAATCTTGGACAGGACATATGGGAGGAGGGTTAACAAAGGTATAGTTAGATTTTGATATAGAAAAAAACTTTGGCAGACATCTGACTTAGCTCCTAACTTTCCTCTTCATTGGTTAACAATAATAAAACTATATTTGAGGTTTCTTTTCCTTTGTTTGCTCTGATCAAAAAGTTTTTAGGCCAAGATTATTTGTGGGTACTGCTTTATGTTTGATTACATTTGGAGTTAAAATGTAAACTTTGTATTCTTAATAAAAGTCTAAATGTTCTAAAAAGTATACCAATTTTAAGGTACCTTTTGTAAAATCATTATAAAAATACTAACTTAATTTCAATAAAGTTACAACAAAGTCAAAACCATCAAGGTGTCTCTGTCTGTCAATTCTTCGCCAAAACCGTATCTTCCTGTCTAAAGCCTTGTTCTCCCGTGGACGACGGGAGCCCGACTGGGCCGGTCCGTGGCAGTAAGGGGAACATTGGCTGTCTCTGACATGAACTAAGTGGATAGCCCTTTGATCACCTACCCCTAAAAGGAGGACCAGCCTTACCAGGCTCCAGAGGAAGACAGTGTAGCCGGTCCTGATGAGACCTGATAGGCTAGGGTCAGCTGGAAAGGAAAGAGGACTTTCTCTATCAATGGACTAGGGGAGGGGCATGGGAGGAGAAGATGGAGGAAGGGTAGGGTTGGGAGGGGATGAGGCAAGGGGCTACAACTGGGATACAAAGTAAATAAATTGTAATAAATAAAAAATTAATTATAAAAAAGACTCATGTCAAACTATAAAATAAAATCTATAGGAAATTATGTATTAAAAAGTTGAATACTTTATTATATTATCTGAAAATATCCACATACATATTTTAATGACTATATAAATATGAGTAAACAGATATGAATTTCTATTTTTTTTTTTACTAGCCAGGAGAATTTATTGCCATGTGACTTCATATTAGCTAAGGTTCTGAGTGTCGTGGCACCCAGAGTAAAACTAGAATTAATGAATAGTATAAGAACACAAACTTGTTCTAGAGGGGAAAAACTGTTTCCCTTAATGTGAAGTTCTCTGAAGGATGTGCTCAAGGTCTTTCTGACAGGGGACATTGACTAATGTACGGAGATAATGTTATTTTTTATTATTATTATTATTTTATGGCTGACTCTTTTTTTTTCCAATGCAGTTTATTCAAGAACCTTGAACCATCATCTGACTCTGGGGAAAGCCAACCCACAGCTTAAATAGCCTCTGGGTAGCCAACCCCAGCATGCCACGTGGGCAATGCAGATAGGTCCACTTTTGGTAAAATGGCCATTTTTACTATGTTAATCCTGCCAAGCCATGAGCATGGGAGATCTTTCCATCTTCTCATATCTTCTTCTAATTCTTTCTTCAGAGACTTGAAATTTTTTTCATACAAGTCTTTGACTTCCTTGGTTAGGGTTACCCCGAAGTACCTTATGTCATTTGTGGCTATTGTGAAGGGTGTTGTTTCCCTAATTTCTTTCTCAGCCCTTTTGTCTTTTGTATACAGGAGGGCTACTGATTTTTTTGAGTTAATTTTGTATCCGGCCACTTTGCTGAAGGTGTTTATCAGCTGTAGGAGTTCCCTGGTAGAGTTTTTGGGGTCACTCACTTATACTATCATATCATCTGCAAATAGTGATAATTTGACTTCTTCCTTTCCAATTTGCATCCCCTTCATCTCCTTGATCCCCTTGATCTCCTTCAACTGTCTTATTGCTCTTATTGCTTTTGTGAAAAAAGCTTTACTACCCTGAAAAAAAGTTTTCCTTTTGTAATGGGTATTATATGCAATAATAATTTGCAATTAATTGTGCCTAAATAAGTCATATATTAATCTATCCTGCAGTCTAGTTTTGTCTACAAGACACATTTTTGGTGCCATTTAATACTTTTGTCTGTCAATCTTTTTGTCTCCTTTTCTGCATAGACCCATGATCCTTGAGAGAGAGGTTTGATGAAGATACCTCAATTAGTATTGAGTTCTACAGAATATTTCAATCTCTGCTCATTGTCCAAGTAAAGGTCTTTTTGAGGTTATTTTTTCTCCTCACCTAGTGCAAGAAGAAGCTTCTCTGATGATGGCTGGAAAATAGTAAGTGATGTATGGGTATGTTGGCTAGTTTATCTCAACTTAGAACAAGCTATAGTAGTTAGAGAGGAGAGAGCCTTAACTGGAAAAATGTCTTCATAAGATTTGACCCTATACCAGTTTGTGAGGAATTTTCTAGGTTAATGATTAACGTTGGAGGGCCAAGACCACTGTGGGCACTGCCACACCTAGAAAGGTAGTAATGGTATAGGAAAGCAAAATGTAAAATCTAGGAAGAACAAGTACCTAGGTGGAATTCTTCCATAGCCTCTCCTTCAGTTTCTGATTTCAGTACCTGTTCAGACTGCATTTAGTGATAAACTGAGTCTTATAAACTCGTGTCTTACCTACAGGAGTTGCTTTTGGTCATGTTGCTTTTAATACAGCAATAAAAGCCCTAGCTATGATACTTTCCCAGCAGCCGTCAATAGGTGACAATTTGTCAGCTAGAAGCACAGGCTTTTAAGTGAAAATGGGTATTAAGGATTTAATTTTATTAGTAGGTCTTATGGTGTGTTCATAGTAGAAGACACAAGGAGACACAAGGACTACTGTACAGGCAATGCCTATTTTTGTTATCTTTATTGTAATGACATGATAATATACATGTATTTAAATGTGCATGGTTGCATATATTAAAACCAGAGATTTTATATACCTCAATTATACATCTGGAATAAAAAAATTAAACAAACTTTCTTTGATGGAGTGTTTCAGGCATACTATCACTTCATCAGTGAACTTTGAAAGTTTTATCTTTAAAGTAAAATGAGGTTATATAAGCATACAGCTACAGAAATATGGGTGTGTAACTTAGTTGCTGAAAAAAGTGAATGTTGCCTAATGCTAAAGCCTAGATAAATTCTGAAGTCATTATGTTAAGTAACATATATCAGTCACCAAATGACAAATGCTGTTTGATTCCAATTTGATAGGATATATAAAGTCATTCTCAGAATATTTGCTTCCAGGGACTAGGGCAAGAGCACAGAGTGTTACTGTTTGTTAGGTATAGAGACTGGCCATGCAAATTTAAGCTTCTTCAGAGATCTCTTGAATAATATGGTACTGAAAGATAAAAGTATGCATTGTATAGTCAAAGCAAAAAGAATTCTCAAAATTTTTTAATTATAAGATTTTTCTGATTTTTTATTTTTATATATTAATTACTATTTATTCACTTTTGTATCCCAGCTGTAGCACCCTTCCTCCCTCATCTCCTCCCATCCCCTGCTCCAAGTCCACTGATAGGGGAGGTCTTCCTCCCCTTTCATCTGTATCTACCTTAACAAATCTCATCAGGACTGGCTGCATTGTCCTCCTCTGTGGCCTGAGGAGGCTGCTCCCCTCTCAGAGGGAAGTGATCAAAGAGCCAGGCACTGAGTTCATATCAGAGAGAGTCCCTGTTCCACTTACCAGAGAACCCACTTGGATACTGAGCTGCCATGGTCTAAATCTGAGCAGGGGTTCTAGGCTATATCCATGAATGGTCCTTGGTTGGGGTATCAGTCTCAGAAAAGACCCCTATGCCCAGATATGTTGTTTCTGTGACTCTCCTTGTGGCGCTCATGTCCTCTCCAATTCTTACTATCTCACCCTTCTTTCATAAGATTCCCAGAACTCTGCCCAAAGGTTGGTTATGAGTCTCAGTATCTGCATTGATATACTGCTGGGCAGTCTTTCAGAGGCCCATTCTCATAGGCTCCTGTCCTGTTCCTGGTTTCCTCCCTTTCCTAATGTCCATCCCATTTGCCTTTCTGAGTAAGGATTGACCATCTTACACGGAGTCCTCCTTCTCACTTAGCTTCTTTAGGTGTACAGATTTTAGTATGTTTATTCTATATTATAAGTCTAATATCCACTTATGAGTATATACTGTGTGTGCCTTTCCACATCTGGGATACCTCACTCAGGATAATCATTTCTAGATCCCACCATTTGCCTGCTACATTTTTGGTTGTTTCTATAAAAACAGAAAACTCTCCCTTCAAGATCTTTAAAGAATTGTGTTGTAACTTTGATTCAGTTTGTACTAAATCTACATATTGCTTTTGGTATATTAAACATTTTATTATATTAATCCTATACATGTAGAAGCAAAAGAGCTTTCTATCTTCTGATACCTTCTTTAATTGCTTTATTCAATGTCTTCAAGTTTTAATCATAAAAGACTATGATTTACTTTGTCGTAATTACCCCCAAAATATATTTAGTTTTGAGTATACTGATTTGTTTCTAAGTCCATTTATCATTGGTATATAGGAGTGCTTTTGGTGTTTGTGTGTTGATTTTACCTCTTTCTATGATGCTGAAAGTGTTTATAAGCTTTACAAGTTTCCTAGTGGAATACTTAGGGAATAAACACACATCATATTAATATGTATAATATGCTATTTTATGATATATTATTAATATAATAATATATTGATATAATGTATATTCCTAAAATATATATGATTATATACAATAATTATATTTTTATTTAATTATATATTTATATAATTATATATAAATATATAATTATATAAAAGTATATATTTAATTATATACAATATATATATTGTATATATTTTTATTTTTTAAATTTTTCTTCATTAGACTTTATTCACTTTGTATCCTCCAGTAGCACCACCCCTCCTCCCTTCCCAAACTTTCCCTTTCTTGCCCTTCTCAACACCTGCCTCTCCCCAAGTCCACTGATAGGGGAGGGTTTCTTTTCCTTCCTTCTGATCCTAGTCTATTAGTCTAGGAGTGACTCCATTGTCTTCCTCTGTGGCCTGGTAAGGCTGTTCCCCCCTCAGGGGAGGTGATCAAGGTGCAGGCCAATCAGTCCATGTCACAGACAGTCCCTGTTTCCATTACTCTGGAACCCATTTGGACACTGAACTGCCATGGGCTACATCTGTGCAGAGGTTCTAGGTTATCTCCATGCATGGTACTTGTTGGAGTATCAGTCTCAGAAAGTCCCCTGTGCCCAGATTTTTTGGTTCTGCTGCTCTCCTTGTGGAGCTCCTGTCCTCTCCAGATCTTACTATTTCCCCCTTCTTTCATAAGATTCCCTGCACTCTGCCCAAAGATTGGCCATAAATCTCAGCATCTGCTTTGATACACTGCTGGGTAGAGTCTTTCAGAGGCCCTCTGTGGCAGGCTCCTCACTTGTTCACTGTTTTCTCCTTCTTCTGATGTCCATCCTCTTTTCCCTCCAGACTGGGGATTGAGCATTTTAACCAGAGTCTTCCCTCTTGATTAGTTTCTTTAGGTGTACAGATTTTAGTAGGTTTATCCTATATTACATATCTACATGAATGAGTTTAAACCATGTGTGTGTTTCTCCTTCTGGGATAGCTCACTCAGGATGATCTTTTACAGTTCCCACCATTTACCTGCATAGTTCATGATTTCCTTGTTTTGAATTGGTGAGTAATATTACATTGTGTAAAGGTACCACAATATCTGTATCCATTCCTCAGTTGAGGGGCATCTGGGTTGTTTCCAGGTTCTTGCTATTACAAATAAAGCTGCTACAAACATGGGTGAGCAAATGTCCTTGTTGTGTACTTGAGTAACTTTTGGATATATGCCTAGGAGCGGTATAGCTGGGTCTTAAGGAAGCGCTATTACCAACTGTCTGAGAAAGCACCAGCTTAATTTCCAAAGTGGATGTACCAGTTTACATTCCCACCAGCAATGGAGTAGGGTTCCCCTTTCTCCACAACCTCTCCACCATATATTGTCATTTGAGTTTTTGATTTTAGCCATTTTTATAGGTGTAAAGTGAAATCTCAGGGTCGTTTTGATTTGCATCTCTCTGATGGCTAAGGTTATTGAGCATAACTTTAAGTGTTTCCCTGCCATTCTAGATTCCTCTACAGAGAATTCTCTGTTTATTTCTGTTCCCCAATTTTTAATTGGATTACTTGATTTATTGCTTTTAACTTCTTGAGTTTTTTATATATACTGATATTAGTCCTCTGTCAGATATATGGTTGATGGAGATCCTTTCCCAATTTATAGGTACTTATTTTGTTCTGATGACAGTGTCTTTTGCTATACAGAAGCTTTTCAGTTTCATGAGGTCCCATTTATTGATTGTTGATCTTAGAGCCTGTGCTGTTGGTGTTCTGTTCAGGAAGTTGTCTCTTGTGCCAATGAGTTCTAGGTTCTTCCCCAATTTTCTTCTAACAGGTTTAGTGTGTCTGGTTTTATATTGAGGTCTTTGATGCACTTGGACTTTAGTTGTGTACAGGGTGATAAGTATGAATCTATTTTCATTTTTCTACATGTAGACATCCAGTGAGATGAGCACCATTTTTTGAAGATGCTATCTTTTTTCCATTGAATGGTTTTGTCATCTTTGTCATAGATCAGGTGTCCTTAAGTGTGTGGGTTTATTTCAGGGTTTTCTATTTGATTCCATTGATCCACCATTTCTGTTTCTATGCCAGTACCATGCAATTTTTATAACTTTTGCTCTATAGTACAGCTTGAGATCACGGATGGAGATACCTCCAGAAGATCTTTTATTGTAGAGGATTGTTTCGGCAATTCTGGGTTTCTTGTTTTTCCATGAAGTTGAGAATTTTTCTTTCAAGGTCTATAAATCATTGTGTTGGTATTTTGATGGGAATTTCATTGAATCTGTAGAATGCTTTTTGTAAGATGGCCATTTTTCTATGTTAATGCTGCCAAGCCATGAGCATGGGAGATCTTTCTATTCTCTTTTATCTTCTTCTAATTCTTTCTTCAGAGACTTAAAAAAAAATTCATACGATATTTGACTTGCTTGATTAGGGTCACACCAAAGTATTTTATATCCTTTGTGTCTATTGTGAAGGTTGTTGTTTCCCTACTGTCTTTCTCAGTACTTTTGTCTTTGGTATACAGGAGGGCTACTGATTTTTTTTTTTAGTTAATTTTGTATCCAGCCATTTTGCTGAAAGTGTTTATCAGCTGTAGGAGCTCTCTGCTAGAATTTTTGGGTCACTCAGGTGTACTATCATATCATCTGCAAATAGTGATACTTTGACTTCTTCCTTTCCAATTTCTATCCCTTTGATCTCCTTTAAATGTCTTATTGCTCTAGCTAGGACTTCAAGTACTATGTTGAAGAGGTATGGAGAGAGTGGGTAGCCTTGCCTTGTCCCTGATTTCAGTGGGATTGATTTAAAATTATCTCCATTTAGTTTGATGTTGCCTATAGGCTTGCTATATATTGTCTTTACTATGTTCAGGTATGTGCGTTTTATCCCTAATCTCTCCAATTCATTAAACATAAATGGATTTTGGATTTTATCAAATGCTTTTTCAGCATCTGAGGAGATTATCATGTGGTTTTTCTCCTTTAGTTTGTTTATATGGTGGATCACATTGATAGATTTCCATGCATTGAACCAACCCTGCATACCTGGGTTGAAGCCTACTTGGTCATATTGGATAACAACTTTGATGTGTTCTTGGATTCAGTTAGCAAGTATTTTGTTTAGTATTTTTCCATCGATGTTCATAAGGGAGATTGGCCTGAAATTTTCTTTGTTGAGTCTTTGTGAGGTTTAGGTATCAAGGTGCCTGTGGCTTCATAGAATGAGTTTGGTAGTGTTCCTTCTGTTTCTATTTTTGTAAAATTGTTTGAAGAGTATTGGTGTTAGGTCTTCTTTGAATGTCTAGTAAAATTCTGCACTGAAACCATCTGGCCCTGGGCTTTTTTGGCATGGGATACTTGTAATGACCACTTCTATTTCCTTAGGGGATATATAATTGATTTACCTGGTCTTGATTCAGCTTTGGTAAGTGGAATCGATCAAGAAAATTATACATTTCATTTAGATTTTCAAATATTGTAGTATATAGGCTTTTGAAGTAAGACCTAATGGTTGTTTGGATTTCCTCAGTATTTGTCATTATGTCCCCCTTTTATTTTCTGATTTTGTTGATTTGGATAGTATCTCTCTGCCTTTTAGTTAGTTTGGCCAAAGGCTTTACTATCTTGTTGATTTTCTCAAAGAACCAGTTCTTGGTTTCATTGATTCTTTGAAATGTTTTATTTGTTTTTATTTCATTTATTTCAGCCCTGAGTTTCATTATTTCCAGCCGTCTACTCCTCTTCGGTGTGTCTGCTTCTTTTTTTCTAGGGCTTTTAGGTGAGCCATTAAGTTACTTGTATGAAATGTTTCAAATTTCTTCTTGAAGGCACTTAGTGCTATGAACTTTCCTTTTAGATTTTATAGTGTCCTATAAGTTTGGGTCTGTTGTGCTTTCATTTTCATTGAATTCTAGGAAGACTTTAATTTCTTTATTTCTTCCCTGACCCAACTGTCATTGAGTAGCAGGTTGTTTAGTTTGCATGTGTGTATAGGCTTTTTGTTATTTCCGTTGTCATTGAGATCCAGCTTTAGTCCATTGTGGTCAGAGAGGATACATGGGATTATTTTAGTCTTTTTGTATCTGTTGAGACTTGTATTGTGACAATCTATATGGTCTATTTTGAAGAAGGTTCCATGAGGTGCTGAGAAGAAGGTAAATTATTTTGTGTTTGGTGAAAGGTTCTGTAGATGTCTGTTAGGTCCATTTCATTCATGACCTCTGTCAGAGTCATTGTTTCTTTGTTTAATTTCTGGTTTGTTGACCTGTCCTTTGTTCAGAGTAGGTTATTAAAGACTCCCACTATTAATGTGTGGGGATCTATGTGTGGTTTCATTTCTATTAATGTTTCTTTTACAAATATGGGTGTTCTTGTATTTGGGGCATAGATGTTCAGAACTGTGGTGTCTTCTTGATAGAGTTTTCCTTTTATGAGCATGAAATGACCTTTCCTTTCTCTTTTGATTAATTTTGGTTGAAAATCAATTTTTTTGGATATTAGAATGGCTACTCCTGCTTGTTTCTTGGGTAAATTTTCCTCAGAAAACCATCCTCCAGCCCTTTACTCTCTGGTAAAGTCTATCTTTGTGACTTTGGTGTGTTTCTTGTATGTAAGAGATTGTTGGGTCTCTTAGTCTGTGTCTTTTATTGGAGAGTTGAGTCCATTGAAGATAAGAGAGATTAATGACCAGTGGCCATTAGATGCTTTAATTTTGCTGTTGGCTATGGTAGTGTGTTTGTGTGCTTTCCTACTTTTCGTTTTGCTGTAGTGAGGTTATTTGTTTCCTATGTTTTCCTGAATGTAGTTAGTTTTCCTGGGTTCTATTTTTCCTTCTAGTAACTTCTGTAATGCTGGATTTGTGGGTAGGTATTGTTTGAGTTTGATTTTTTCATTGAATATCTTTCTTTCTCCATCTATGATGACTGAGAGTATTGCTGAATCTATTAGCCTAGGCTGACATCTGTGTTCTCTTAGGGTCTGAATTATATCAGTTCAGGCCCTTCTTGCTTTCATAGTCTCTGTTGAGAAGTCAGGTGTGATTCTGATGGGTTTGCCATTATATATTACTTGGCCTTTTTCCCTTGCAGCTTTTATTATTTTGTTCTTGGTTATGTATACTTACTGTTTTGATTAGTATGTGGCAGGAGGATTTTCTTTTCTGGTCTAATTTATTAGGTGTTCTGTAGGTCTCTTGCATTCTTATTGGCCTCTCCTTTAATTTGGGGAAATTTTCTTCTAGGATTTTATTGAAGATATTTTCTGGGCCTTGGAGGAGGGAATTTTCTTTTACCTCTATTACTATTATTCTTAGGTTTTGTCTTTTCATGTTGTCTTGGATTTCTTGGATGGTTTGTGTCAGGAATTTTTGGGATTTAACATTTTCTTTGACGGATACATCAATTTCTTCCATTGTATCTTCCACACCTGAGATTCTTTCTTCCATCTCTTCTAGTCTATTGGTTATACGTACCTCTGTAGTTTCTGTTTTCTTCCCTAAATTCTTCCTCTCCATGATTTCCACAGTTTGTGTTATCTTTAATTTTTCCAATTCTAACTTCAGATCTTGAATTGTTTTGTTTAATTCCTTCACTTGTCTGATTGTATTTCCTGTTTTTCTTTTAGTTCCTTCAACTGTTTGTTTGAACATTCCTCTGTTTCTTCTATTTCTTTCAGTGATTTAATTATTTCATCTCTGAAGGCCACAATTGTTTGGCTGCATCTTTCCATATTTCTTCGCAGATGGCCATACTCTGTTTGATTTTATCTTCCTCTAATTCTTTTTTTTCTACTTTTTATTTTTATTAATTAAACCTCATTCATTTTGTTTCCCCCAATAAGCCCCTCCCTCCTCCCTTCCCGATCCCACCCTCTGTCCCCCTTCTTCACACATGCCCCTCCCCAAGTTCACTGATCAGGAGGTCCTTTTCTCCTTTTTTCTGATCTTATTCTATCAGATTACATCAGGAGTGGCTGCATTTTCATCTTCTGTGTCCTGGGAAGGCTGCTCCCCCCTCATGGGGAGATGATCAAAGAACACACCAATCAGATTGTGTCAGAGGCAGTCTCTCTTCCCATTAATATGTAACCCACTTGGACACTGAACTGCCATGAGCTACATCTGTGCAGGGCTTCTAGATTATCTCCATGCATGGTACTTGGTTGGAGTATGAGTCTCTGGGAAGACCCCTGTGTTCAAATTTTCTGGTTCTGTTGCTCTCCTTGTGGAGTTCCTGTCCTCTCCAGATCTTACTATTTCCCACTTCTTACATAAGATTCTGAAAAGCAGCAAACCAAGTAATCCAATTTAAAAAATGGGAACAGAGCTAAACAGAGAATTCTCTGTAGAGGAATATCAAATCGCAGAGAAACACTTAAAGAAATGTTTAACATCATTAGCCATTAGGGAAATGCAAATTGAAACTACCCTGAGATTTCACCTTACACACATCAGAATGGCCAACATGAAAAACTCAAGTGACAACACATGCTGGAGAGGTTGTGGAGAAAGGGGAACCCTTCTCCACTGCTGGTGGAAATGTAAACTTGTACAACCACTCTGGAAATCAATCTGGCACTTTCTGAGACAACTAGGAATAGTGCTTCCTCAAGATCCAGCCATACCACTCCTAGGCATATATCCAAAAGAGGCTCAAGTACACAATAAGGACATTTGTTCAACCATGTTTGTAGCAGCTTTATTTGTAATAGCCAGAAGCTGGAAATAGCCCAGATGCTCCTCAACTGAAGAATGGATGCAGAAATTGTGGTACATCTACACAATGGAATATTACTCAGCAATGAAAAATAAGGAAATCATGAAATTTGCAGGTAAATGGTGGGACCTAGAAAGGATCATTCTGAGTGAGCTGTCCCAGAAGCAGAAAGACACACACGGTATATACTCACTCTTATAGACATATAACACAGGATAAAGCTACTAAAATCTGTACATCTAAAGAAACTAATCAAGATAGAAGACCCTGACTAAAAGTTCTTCTAATTCTTTACATATTGTATTTGTTCCCTTTATTATCCTCTTCATCAGCATAGAAGTAAGTTCATCTTTTGAATTTCAATTATGCTGGGGTGTACAGGGCTGCATGTCCCTGGATGGCTGGGTTCTGGAGATGCCATATTGCTCTGTCTTTTGTTGGGTGAGCTTTCACGGTGACCTCTACCTACTGGGATGTTTAGGTGTTGGCTATTAGTTTCTGGTCCTTCCTGGAATCTTGGGGTAGGGAGAATCCTCTTCGCAGAAAGACGATTTTTTTTTCCTTAGCTTTTTTGGTATGGTCACTGTATGGCCAGGGTTTCTCAGGAATTGCCACTGCTCACCTCAGGCGTACCTGAGCAGTATCTATGGACTTTGTGGGCTCTCCTCTCACCTGTAGAAATCCTGGAGACAGCTGCCCTGCTGCTGGGTTTCTCGTTCTGAATTTAATGAGCTGCTGCTGTTACACTGTTTTCTAGGCACAGCCCTCTTGAAGTACCTGCTGATTCCTTAGCTGTGGGTTTTCTCTCAACAGGGAAACTCAGTCTCTGGCTCCCTGGAGCCCACAGTTCAGTCTGGGATGGTGAGTCAAGCATGCAGCAAGTCTCTGGGTCAGAAGCTGAGTGCTCTGCTTTGGGCCAGTGGCTGAAGGCTCCGCTCTGGCCAGGAGACTGTGCATCTTGGTCTGGGATGGTGGTTGGGGGCGCTGCTCTCGTCTGGAGATTGTAGGCCCCAAACTGGCCTGGTAGCTGTGAGCCCCACTCTGGGCTGGCAGCTATGCTTCTCCTTTTGCCTAGAGGCTGTGCACTCCTCTCTGGACTCCTCTATGGGCCAGCAACTAAGGGCTCTGCTCTGGGCCTGAGGCTGGGTGCCTCACTCTGGGCCAGAGGCTGTGTGTCCCAGTCTGAGAAGGCGGTTGGTGGCACTGCTCTGGGTGGGAAGTTCTGTGCTTCAATCTGGGCCAGTGGCTATACTCTTGTGGGTCCCCAAGGCCTTTTCTAGGAATTGACGGGGTGACCTGAGGTCAGTCCTAATTAATTTCCACACTGTAGGTTTTCCTCTCACCTGGCAATCACAAACGCTGGTGTTTTAGGTCCCAGAGTTCAGTCTCCTGGTTGCTGTATTGACACTGCTGTCCTGCTCCTCAGACACAGTGTCCTCCCACTGCCGCCATCTTGGATCTCATCATTCTTTCCTATATTTATATTTATAATATATATTACATATAAAATGTAATTATATAATATATATTAATATATAATATAATGTGTATATATATATAATGTGTGGTAAATATATAATATATAGATTTTATCATCTACAAATAATGATACTTTGGCTTCTTCTCCCTCTATTAACATCTTCTAGATCTTCATTAGGTTGCTCTAGTTAACGTGTTAAGTACTATATGGAATAGATATGGAATGAGTAATCTTGTCTTGTCTGTGATTTTAGTGGATTTACTTGAATCTCTTTCTATTTAAGTTAGTGTTGGCTATGAGCTTGCACTAAATTGCCTTTATTATATGTAGGATATCCCTTTTATCTCTGGTTTCTCCATGACTTTTATCATGAAGGAGTGTTGGATTTTGTCTAAGAGTTTCTGTGCATTTAATGAGATGATCATGTGGTTTTTGTATTTCAGTTTGTTTACATGGTGTGTTATATTTTTCTCCAATTTAGGTTTGTTGAACCACGTCTTTATCTCTGGGATGAAAGCTGTTTGATCATTGGTAGATGACTGTGTTCTTGGATTCAGTGGAAAGATAGATCCTATTTTCACATGCATTCTTTTCTTGTCTGTTTCTTTTCATAGGAGAATTGAGACCACTGATATTGAGCTATCAATGCCAAGTTATCAATGAACAGTTTTTGTTGATTCCTGTTATTTTGTTCATGTGATGGGTTTCCCCTAAAACCCATCTTTTAATTTTCTTGTAGTGACTTGTTATTCCTTCTGTTTTCTTGAGTGTGGTTCACCTCTGAATGTTGAAGTTTTTCTTCTTTCATCTTCTATGTGCCTGGATTTGTAGAGAGATACCGTTAAAAAAGATTGTCAACAAATGTTTTTCTTCTTTCCATGTATTGTTGTGTACAGTGATCTGGTCTGATGGTTTGTAAAATGAGTACCCAGGCCTTTCTGGCTTTCAGAGTTTCCATAGAGAAGTCTGTTGTCATTCCTTTATATTCTCTTGATGTTTTTCTCTTGAAACTTAATTTTTTTTTATCTGATACATCCAGTGCCTACATTGTTATATGCTGTGAAGAATTGATTTTTTATGGTCCAGTATATATGATGTTCTCTCTGATTCTTGTACCTTGATTTCTATTCAAAATTTTTAGATTAAAAAATATTCTATGATATTGTGAAACATATTTCTTTGTCTTTGAACTAGGCTTTTCTCTTTTCTATACTTCTATTATTTGGTCATTATTATGTATCTGTTATAATATATATATAATTACATATATTAGATATAAATATATGTTGAATATAATATGTATTATTATATATTATCTATATTTGGTAATTTTGATGTGTTCCAGATTTTCTGGATATTTTGCACTTGTAGTTTCTAGATTTGATATTTCATTGCCATAAATATCTAGATCTTCTATATTGTCTTCAATGCCTGAGATTTTATTTTTCTCTTACATTGTGTTGGTGAGGCTTGCCTATGAGATCCTTTTGAGTTTCTAAATTTATTTTTATTATTATCATTTATTATTATTTACTCAATTTGTATCCAAGCTGTGGCCCACTCCCTCATCTCCTCACGATTTCATCCTCCCTCCCTCTTCTGCCCTCTGCCCCTACCCTATTACACTGATAGGAAAAGTCTTCCTCCCCTTCTGTGTGACACTAGCCTGTCATGCCTCATCAGAACTGGTTGGGTCATCTTCCTCTGTGGCCTGGCAAGACTGTAACCCCCAGGGATCAGTGATCAAAGAGCCTGCCACTGAGTTCATGCCAGAAAAATCATCTGCTCCCCTTACAAGGCATCCACTTGGAGACTGAGTCTATGGGCTACATCTGAGCTATGGATTTAGATCCTGTCCAATGTTCTTGGTTGGAGTATGAGTATCTTCAGGGCACTTAAATGGGGATATAATAGAAGCGATGACTAAGAGGGTCCATTAGAGGGAGGAAAACATGGAGTTTCACCAGTATCTCCTGGGAATGGGGACATATAATGAGGGGACCTATAACAGTTTGCTCCAGAGATGGAGATGAAACTGGATAATTTATTTCAGAGATAGGAAGAAGAATGAAGATCTGAAGCTAGCTTACCTGGTATATTTGTTTCTTTGAAAGGCATAGGAGGAGAAGAGGAAGGAAGGGTAGGGTTGGGAAGAGATGAGGGATGGGGATATAGCTGGAATACAAAATGAATAAATTATAATTAATAAAAAAAACCTTAGCCAAAATAACTAAAAGGCAGAGAGAAACTATCAAAAACAGACAATTTTCTTGATAGATTCTATCTACCAAAATTAAGGCAAAATCAGGTAGAAAGACTATATAATCCTAGATCCCCCAAGGAAATTGAAGCAGCCATCAAAAGTCTCCCTTCCAAAATAAGCTCTAAGCCAGATGGTTACAAGCACAGAATTCTATCAAACCGTCAAAGAAGTGCTAACTCTAATTCTCTTCAAACTGTTCCACAAAATAGAAACAGAAGGAACATTAACAAACTCATTTTATGAAGCCACAGTCACCTTGATACCTAAACCAAAAAAAGACCCAACAAAAAAAAAACTTTAGAGCTATCTCTCTTATGAACATTAATGCAAAAATACTCAATAAAATACTTGCAAACTGAATCTAAGAACACATCAAAGATATCATCCACCATGACCAAGTAGGCTTCATCCCAGGCATGCAAGGGTGGTTCAACATACGGAAATCCATCAATGTAATCCACCATATAAACAAACTGAAGGAGAAAAACCACAAGATCATCTCCTTAGATGCTGAAAAAGCATTTGACAAAGTCCAACACCCATTCATGTTTAAAGTCTTGAAGAGATCAGGGATACAAGGCACATACCTAAGCATAGTAAACATAATATACAGCAAGCCTATATAGCCAATATCAAACGCAATGGAGAGAAATATAAATCAATCACACTGAAATCAGGGACAAGGCAAGGCTGCTCACTCTCTTCATATCTCTTCAACATAGTACTTGAAGTCCTAGCTAGAGCAATAAGAAAACTAAAGGAGATCAAGGGGATACAAATCAGAAAGGAAGAGATCAAAGTTTCACTATTTACAGATGATATGACAGTATACATGAGTGACCCCAAAAATTCAACCAGAGAACTCCTTCAGCTGATAAACACCTTCAGCAAAGTGGCTAGATACAAAATTAACTAAAAAAAAAAATCAGAAGCCCTCCTGTATATCAAAGATAAAAGGGCTGAGAAAGAAATCAGGGAAACAACACACTTCACAATAGCCACTAATAACATAAAGTACATTGGGGTGACACTAAATAAGCAATTGAAAGACTTGAAAACTTCAAGTCTCTGAAGAAGATATCAGATGATGGAAATATCTCCTGTACTCATGGATTAATAAGATTAACAAAGTGAAAATGGCCATCCTGTCAAAACCAATCTACAGATTCAATGCAATTCCCATCAAAATAGCAACACAATTCTTCACAGACCTTGAAAGAAAAATTCTCAACTTCATATGGACAAACAAACAAACAAACAAACAAAAAACCCAGAATTTCCAAGATGATCCTGTGCAACAACAGATCATCTGGAGGTATGTCCATCCTGATCTCAAGTTGTAAAACAGAGCAATAGTAATAAAAACTGCATGGTATTGACATAGAAATAGAAAGATGGATCAATGGAACTGAATAGAAGACCCAGAAATAAACACACACACCTATCAATACTTGATATTTGACAAAGAAGGCAAAACTATTCAATGGAAAAAAGACAGAATCTTTAACCAATGCTGCTGGTCCAACTGGATGTCTACATGCAGAAAAATGAAAATAGATCCATATTTATCACCCTGCAACAAAGTAAAGTCCAAGTGGATCAAAGATCTCAAAACCAGAAACACTAAATCGATTGGAAATAAAGTGGTAAAGACCTTAAAACTCATTGGCACAGGAGACAACTTCCTGAACAAAATACCAACAGCACAGGCGCTAAGAGCAACAATCAATAAATGGGACCTCATGAAACTCAAAAGCTTTTGTAAAGCAAAGGATACTGTCATCAGAACAAAATTCAGGCTACAGAATGGGAAAGGATCTTCACTAACCCTGTATCTGACAGAGGGCTAATATCCAGTATATATAAAGAACTGAAGAAGTTAAAAAGCAATAAATCAAGTATTCAAATTTAAAAATGGGGTACAGAGCTGAACAGAGTACTCTCAGTAGAGGAATGTAAAATGGCAGAGAAACACTTAAAAGAAATGCTCAACATCCTTAGCCATCAGAGAGATGCATATCAAAACAACCCTGAGATTTCACCTTACACCCATCAGAATGGCTAAGATCAAAACCTCAAGTGATAATACATGCTGGAGAGAATGTGGAGAAAGGGGAACCCTCCTCCATTGTTGGTGGGAATGTAAACTTTTACAACCTCTTTGGAAATCGACATGGTGCTTTCTAAGAGAATAAGGAATAGTGCTTCCTCATGTAGCTATACCACTCCTAGGCATATATTCAAAAGATGCTCAAGTACACAATAAAGACATTTGTTCAACCATGTTTGTTTCATCTTTATTCATAATAACCAGTACCTGGAAACAACCCAGATGTCCCTCAATGGAGGAATGGATACAAAAGTTGTGGAACTTTTACACAATGGAATATTACTCAGCAATCAAAAACAAGGAAGTCATGAAATTTGCAGGCAAATGGTGGGATCTAGAAAAGATCATCCTGAGTGAGGTATCCCAGAAACAGAAAAACACACAGGGTATATACTCACTTACAAGTAGGTACTAGACCTATAGGATAGGATAAACATACTAAAATCTATACACCAAAGAAGATAAACAAGAAAGATGACCAGGGGTAAGATGATCAAGTCTCACTTAAAAAAGACAAAGGGGATGGACATTGGAAGGAGGAGAAAACAAGTAACAGGGCAGGAGCCTACCACAGAGGGCCTCTGAAAGATTTTACCTAGCAGTGTATTAAAGCAGATGCTGAGGCTCATAACCAAACCTTCATATGAAATGAAGGGGGAGTTATTATAAACTGGAGAAGACAGGAGCTCCACAAGGACCAAATATATCTGGGCACAGGGGTCTTTTATGAGACTGTATTTCCAACCAAGGACCATGCATGGATATAACCTAGAACCCCTGCTCAGATGTAGCCCATGGTAGCTCAGTATCCAACTAGGTACCCTAGTAAGGGGAACAGGGACTATTTCTGACATGAACTCAGTGGCTGGCTTTTTGACATCCCCCCCCCCCCGAGGGAGGAGCAGCTTTACTAGGACACAGAGAAGGACATCCTAGCCAGGCTTGAAGATAACTGATAAGCTAGGGTCAGATGGAAGTGGAGGAGGACCTCCCTTATCAGTGGACTCGGGAAGGGGTAGGGAGGAGATGAAGGAAGAAGTGTGGGATTGGGAGGGAATGAGGGAGCGGGGTACAGCTGGGATATAAAGTTTATAACCTGAAACTAAATTAAAATTTAAAAGAAAAAGGCATGGGAGAAGAGGGAGAAAGGGACAAGGGAGGGGGTTAGCTGGGACACTAAATGAATAAATTATAATTAATAAAAAAATAAATTGATAAAAAATAAATGTAAAAAAAAAAGAAGAAAGGCTTGGCTAGAGGGTTCCTATGGAATGCCTATTGGATTTGGGAGCTGAAAGAAAGGAATAATTGGAAAGAAAGACTGGGATAGAACATCTTCATGATTCTCTGGAGATGGACATTTAGAAAGGAAAGGCTTCATCATGTGGTCTACTATAGAACTGGGGATGATACTGGGGACTAGATCTGGAGGAGGGGGAGGAGAGGGAAGATCTGAAGTTAGCCTGCTTTCTTCTCTGGCCTACATGGTTGTCAGGGTCTTACAAAATGCCTGCCGGAGTTGGAAGATGGGATAAAGCAATTTGTGTGAAAGAAGTATGGTGGAAATGTACTGCTTGATCCCCTGAAGATGGGGATGGTGAGGAAAGAGAGTTTGATACAGAGATGGGTATGATACTAGGTGGTTGGATTTCCCTGAGAGGAGCTACAGGTGTAGATCAACAGTTTACCTACTTTTCTGTTTAGCATGGTTTGGGGAGTCCAAGGAATACCTGTTGGATTGGGGTCTGTGATAAAGGAATGGGTGAGGGGAAGAAAGTTGAGAGAAAAAAGTCCATGTGATTTCTGCAGGTGGCAGTAGAAATGAAGTGTGTCACATTGCACACACTTGTAAAGTTTCTTTACAAGTGAAAAAAACTTGTAAAATTTTGTTAAGAAGCCTGTAGTACTAGCTCATACCTATAACCCAAGAACACAGAAAGCTGAAGCAGAAAGGTTTCCACTAGTTCAAGGCCAGTCTGACCTGCAAGGAAGTAAAGAATTCCCAAAGAAAAGAGGTATTTTTTTCTCTATAATTTTGCAACATATGGAACTTTGCCTTGTTGAAAAACAGACACTTAATACAGGCTTCACAAGTGAAAAATAAATTTTGAAGGGGAATATAAGAAAAGGGCAGCAAATGTCTATACAGATTTAGTAAAGTTGTCACCTGAATCTTGTGCTTTTTGTAACATTAAAGAATCTTGATTTGCTGTCAAGCTGCTGCTCCCATTCCTACTAAAGAGCCTGGTTGTTTAAACCCCAATAGACCATTGCTGTTTTTGTTTTTTAACCTACAGAATGATCTAGTTCAGTGATTTTGCTGAGCTTGCTTACATTTTTACTAGGTAAATCCTAATCTCCCATGATCCAAGAACATGGGAGATCTTTCCATTTTCTGATATATTCTTCATTTTTTTTTCAGAGATTTGAAGTTCTTGTCATACAGGTCTTTTGCTTGCTTGATTAGAGTTACACCAAGATACTTTATATTTTTTGTGGCTATTGTGAAAGATGTTGTTTCCCTAATGTCTTTTCACCAAAATACTTTATATTATTTGTGGCTATTTTGAAAGATGTTGTTTCCCTAATTTCTTTTTCAGCCCATTTGTTGTTTTTGTACAAGAAGGCTAGTGATTGTTTTGAGTTAATTTTGTATTCAGTCACTGTACTGATACTGTTTTTTTTTTTTTTTTCAATGCAGTTTATTCAGGAACATTGAACAATCCTCGGACCCCGGGGAAAGCCAGCCCACAGCTTAAATAGCCTCTGGGTAGCCAACCCAGGCGTGCCACGGGGGCAATGCAGATAGGTCCACATACATGGAAGCAAGCCAGATCCTCAGCCTTAGCCAAATGTGGAATTGTTCATGCTGATACTGTTTTTTAATGGCTGGAGTTCTCTGGTAGAATTTTGGAGGTTACTTATTTATACAATCGTATCACCTGCAAATAGAGATACTTTGACTCATTCTTTCCAATTTTTACTCTTTTGATCTACTTTATTTGTCCTATTGCTCTAGTTAGAACTTCAAATATTATATTGAAGATGTATGGAGAAAGTGGGCAGCCTTCTTATGTCCCTGAATTTACTGGAATTGCTTTGAGTTTCTCTTCATTTAATTTCATGTTGGCTATTGGATTGCTGCATATTGCTTTTATAATGTTTAGGTATAGGCCTTATATTACTTATTTCTCCAATACTTTTATAATGAAATGGTGTTGGGTTTTGTCAATGTTTTTTTCATCATCTAATGAAATGATCATGTGGAAGTTTTCTTTGATTTAACTTATATGGTGGATTACATTGATGGATTTCAGTATACTGAACCATTCTTGCATCCCTGGGATGAGGCCTATTTTTGAGGTGTTTCTCAAAATATCATCAATATTCATGAGGGGAATTGGTGAAATTTTCTTTCTTTTTTGAGCTTTTTGTGGTTTAGTTATTAAGCTGAGATCAACCTCATAGAATGAGTTTGGCAATCCTTTAATTTATATTTTGTGGAATAGTTTGAGGTGAAATGTTATTAGCCTTTCTTTGAAAATCTTGTAGAATTCTGTGCTAAAACCATCTGGCCCTGAGCTGTTGTTGTTGTTTTTCTATTTGGAAAACTTCTGATGACTGTTTCTATTTCTTTTGGGGTAATAGGTCTGTTTAATTTGTTTACCAGATTTTGATTTAATTTTGATAAATCTATGGAAAAAATTATCCATTTCCTTTAGATTTTTCAATTATGTGGAATACAGGCTTTTGAAGTAAAGCCTAGTGATTTTTGGATTTCCTCAAGGTCTGTTATGTCCCTCTTTTAATTTCTGATTTTGTTACTTTGGAAACTTTCTCTTTGCCTTTAATTAGTTTCTCTAGGGGTTTGTCAATCTTGTTGATTTTTTTCAAAGAACCAAATCTCAGTTTCATTGATTGTTTGTATTGTTCTCTTTGTTTGTAAGTGACTGATTTTTGCCCTGAGTTTGATTATTTACTACCTTCTACTCCTCTTGGGTGAATTTACTTATTTTAGTTCTAGGGCTTTTAGGTGTGCTTCTAAGTTGCTAGTATGAGATTGCTCCAATTTATTTATGAAGGCGCTGCTTTCATTGTGTCCTATAGATATGGGTATGTTGTTCCTTCATTTTCATTAAACTCTGGAAAGACTTTAATTTCTTTCTTTGATTCTTCCCTTAGGTAATTTTATGCTCTCCCAGATTTCTTAGATTTGTGTGTGTGTGTGTGTGTGTGTGTGTGTGTGTCTTTCAGGAGCTTTTTAGATTTAGTATTTTCTTTGACTGATATATGGATTTGTTCAATTGTATCTTCTAAACTTGAGATTCTCTCTTCCATATCTTTTTTCTGTTGGTGATGCTTATGTCTGTAGTTTCTATTCCCTTCCCTAAGTTTTTCATCACCAGGATTACTTCAAATTGTGTTTTCTTTAATACTACTATTGACATTTTCTGGTCTTGAGCAGTTTTATTCATTTCCTTTTCCCATTTCACTATATTTTCCTGTATTTCTTTAAGGAATTTAATCAGTTCCTTTACCTGTTTGATTGTATTTTCCTGTATTTCTTTGGGGAATTTAATTTCTTCTTAAAGGTCTCTATCATTTTTATAACATCAGCTCTAAGCTAGTTTTCTTGAACTTCAGGTGTATTAGAGTATCGAGTACTACCTGAGGTAGGATACCTGGGTTCTGGTGGTGCCATATAGTCCTGTGTTTTGTTGTTTGTGTTCTTATGCTGACCTCCAGGCACTTAATTGTCCCTGGTGTTATCAAACCTGGTGGCCTCTGATGGCCCTCTAGGATTGTATATATAGCTGGTGGTCCCGATGGTAGCAGTCCTCTAGATTCCCTGAGTGGTAGCAGGCCTCCAGGGATAAAAAGGAGAACTGGTAGTATCTAATAGCTACTGGTTTCTGGGGATACAGGATTGGGAGGACCAGGAATGGGGAACAGCAGGTGCTGTTGGTCTTTGATGGGTTCCAGTTTCTGCTGAACCCTAATAGCTGCTATTCCCAACTGATTTTCAGTCTCCAAGAATGCAGGTGGAGATATGACCCAAGAAATGGAACACCCCCTGAAAATAAAGCCTGGAGCAGGCCACTGTTCCCAGGTGGTTGCTGCTGTTCCTAGGTGGTTTTCATTCACTGTGGATAGGGATAGAGTTGTGGCCTGGGAAATAGCAAACAGCCTGAAAAAAGGTTTTGGAGCATGCTAGGAGTGGGGGGACTGGGCATACAGCATAGCAAGACTCTGCAGCTGAACTCTAGCAGGCCCCTCATGATTTCTTGATAAATCCTTTTTGGTTAAATGTGATAAAACTGGGGTGTGCCAGTATTGAAATATTCTACTTGAAACTATGGAGATGGGTTGAAAATCAACTTCTTAGGTAAATATCTAGTTTATAGATTGGATGAATGATTGTATCACATCTAGTCTTTTGTACACTGAAAAATAAAACAATTTTCTAAAACTTTATCCCAATTCCATAATGACTGGATAGCAATGTTTTCAGCATTCATTGCTTAAGTGTTTCACTATGAATGCATCCATGCCACACTAGCCAATACTTTGTAATTATCAATACCCAAAGTTCAGCACTTATCTAGCATGCAAAAGATCTGAATTTTACTTCATTTTGGGGGGTTAGGGGGATTTGTGTCCAGTTGAGAGAGCAATTGTAACCAAAAAAGAAGATAGAGTAATGAAGAGTATAGTTATTCTGAATATAACTCCATTTTGAAATAAAGAGCCATCTTGACTGGGAACTGAATTCAGGTACCAGGAAATATCACAAAATGTGCATCAGGCAGAAAACAAAGTTAACTCTCCTAGCAACAGCCTCCAGGAAAAATATCACAGAATAAATGCTTCATAGATAATAGAGACAAACTTCCTGGCAATAATCAATGGGAATCGATTGGAAATCGGGTGGGAAAATTCTCCCCAATGTTTTAGATATGATTTAGAAAAATAGCCATTGTGATTATATACATTAGTCATTGTGATTGTGTGCCTCAGAAAAGGTCACCCCGCCCTGCTAAACTTTATGCAATTCTGTAACGCCAAGGCTTGGGCCCCCTTGCTGCCATGGAAACTCCCTGCTCACAGACTTTCTTTTTAAAAATCCTGTTCACTCAGAGATTCGGGTCCCACTTCTCTATTGCTGCATCAGTGAGACTTGGGTCCCAAGTTCGATTGCTCTTGTGATAAAGCTCTCTTGCTATTGCAATCAATAGTCTCCTGGTGGTCTCTGAGGGTCCCGTGAACCTGGAATTACAGTAGCAGTGGTGACCTGTAATATATTATATGTTTCCACTGATAACACTTCCTTCTATTAAGAAAATCAGCACCATTTCATTATAACTTTAGGTAACAAGTAGCAGTAACAAGAAGCATGACACAGTGAATACAAACCAACTCTTTCAATAGTACCTCAAAACTATTTGCCTCACAGCACTTCAATCACACAATGCATCATGATCAGCCACTAGAAGCTCATGAAAATGCCAAGGTTAAGTTATTCTGCCCTGAATCTTAATATGATATGGCCCTGACAAACATGTTTGAAGAAATATATGTTCTTTGGGATTTTTCAACAGAATTTGCAGTCTGTAAAGGGATTAATAGTGACTGCGGGTGGAGCTTTGCATTGTGGACAAATACACAGAGTTGGACTGTTGATTGTGCAGCAGAAAGCAGTGTATCAGGTTCTATCACTGAAGGGTTCTTTTTAATATCTTCAAACTTTAAGATACTGTTGAGGCTCTGTAATAATCTATGATTTGCGAGTGACTTATACAATGGAAATTCAAAGTGAGAGGTAACTACAATGAAATTTAAATATTTTGTGTGAATTTAGACCTTTAACTTGATCCTAAACACAGCCAAAGCTGTCATAATGTGTTTAAAATGTACAGACTCTGGCAATACTACAGTTCAGTCTCGAATGATGAAATCATTCAATTTTCTTTACTTTGAACAGAAATGCTGTGAAAACATTCTTAAATCCATCACATTTGTCAAGCAGACATCACAACAAATACTCAATCTAAATATACTTGCTTTAAATTATTACGACTATGTTTGGAATACTCAAATGTTTTAATTTCTTTTGTATTTGTAATAATACAATCATTAATAAAACTGTCCAATGCAAAGTCTGAAGATCTACATATTAATGTGTATATGACTGAGTATTTGCATATGTCACATGCACATGGTGCTCACAAATGACAAACTTTGTATTAGATCTAATAATCCTAGAGTTATCTATTATAAGCTGCTTGATGTGGCAGTTGGGAATCAAACTCAGGGTCTCTGAAAGAGAAAAGAGCATTTTCAACTGCTGAGCCATCTTTCTATGACCCTCACAGATGTAGATATATGGGGGAAGGTCCTATAAGTGAGATAAATGAAGACATTATTTCTTGAAAAAAAAAAAAGGTGTCCAGTTCAGGAAGTATGATTATTAACGGAAAAGCATTGACAATATTTTGTAAATACAAGCATTATGGACTCATGAATCAATCTATATAGATTAGGGTAAATCCATATAATATAGTAACAAAATTTTTCTAAGATCTATTTCTAAGACCTATTTTTACTGAGACTTATTAGTATAGTTTTATATAAAAACTGAAAGATATTTAAAATAAGTGTATGCCTTAAAATGTAAAATTTAGAATACCATAATATAAATAATAAAAGAAATTGACTGAATTTACATGAAGATTAACAATTATTGATTAGTACTTAACTAATAGTAGTTAAGGTTATTAATTACTCTGTGAACAACTCTCAAAATTTGCCTAACCCAGAAGGCCTCTGAAAGACTCTACCTAGCAGTGTATCAAAGCAGACGCTGATTCTCCTACTAAGGACCATGCCTGGATATAACCTAGAACCCCTGCTCAGATGGAGCCTATGACAGAAGAAATATGAGGGATTATCTGTCCCGCCATTGTGTCTAGAATAGCTGACACATCACCAGTAACTGGCTATGTCCAATATCTTAGAATCTATTGCTTATTTTCAATTTCTTTAATTTTAGTGAGATAGTCCGTTTACTTGTTACTCAATGTCCATCATAATCAGAAACAAGAAACTTTTATTATATTAATGAGACTATACTAGGAAGACTTTGCATTATATTACAAAGTACAAAATTTAGAAAATTAAGTGTGAATGAACAAAAGGTAGAGAAATCAGTATAAGAATGAAATATACCACATGTAAAAATGCAGTACTTTAGTGTTAGGCTTATTTGAAACTCCCCATTTTTTTAATTTTCCAAATTGCTTCATAAGTTATTAATACGTATTTATCTAAACATGTATAAACTAATAGATATTTATGTATCTAAATAATACATATTTAAATAAGTATAAATAATACATATTTATCTATCTATAGTATATTCACTATATATACATATATATATATATACATATATATATAATATATTTAGACAAAGACCAGATGGATGCAGTGTCTTCTGGACATGACAGGACTGCTGCACTCAAAAACTCACAGAGCTTAGTTTATCTGTACAAGTCTGTCTAAGATTAATCCCATCAACATTACAGAATTGAGTTGGGATGGTCTCATTAGTCCATACCTTCAGCTAATGAGCTACTGACAGCTCATGGCTTCTTGATTTGGGAGATTATGTCTTCATTAAGGATTTATACCCTTGTATGATAAGCATTCCTCAGTGTATAGGAAACAGGAAGTGGGGAATGAGGAGACAGGAATGACTTTTGGAGAAGTTAGAGAAATCAGAGGGTAATGACTATCATAAAAATATAGCATACTTATATAAATTTTTTAAAGAAGTAATAAAATTATATTTTATATATTGTGCCAGAGTTTTGACGTTATGTATCTTGAATAATGGTAATGTTATATTTAAATTCTGTAAGAGTCATAAGATATAGACTGGTCATAGGAAAACAGTTTCATTAGAATACATGCTTCTGGGGATTATTTAATTTTGAAATTAAGTAAATTTTTATGTGAAAAAAATTCCATAGTCCATGTGCAATTTTTGTGCAATCTGATGTAAATAGACTGCATATGTATATATACAACTTAAATATTTTAAATAACCGTATACTGAGATATCAATATGAAGCCAAATCCTTTTAGAGTCCTGAAAGGTATATTTAAAGAGGAAATATGTAAGTGGGGGATCTTTCATTTTATAACTTATCGCTGAGTAAGTAAATAAGAAAGAATCTCAGGTGTAGAAGATACAATGGAAGAAATCGATGTATCTGTCAAAGAAAATGTTAAATCTGAAAAATTCCTGACAAAGACCGTCCAAGAAATGCAAGACAATATGAAAAGACAAAACCTAAGAATAATAGGTATAGAGGAAAAAGAAGACTCCCTTCTCCAAGGCCCAGAAAATATTTTCAACAAAATCATTGAAGAAAATTTCCCCAAGCTAAAGGAGAGGCCAATTAGAATACATAAGGCCTACAGAACACCCAGCAAATTTGACCAGAAAAGAAAATCCTCCCGCCACATAATAATCAAAACAGTAAGTATACAGAACAAAGAAAAAATACTAAAAGCTGCAAGGGAAAAAGGCCAGGTAACATATAATAGCAAACCCATGAGAATCACACCTGACTTTTCAACAGAGACTATGAAAGCCAGAAGGGCCTGGACAGATATCATGCAGACCCTAAGAGAACACAGATGTCAGCCCAGGCTACTATACCCAGCAAAACTCTCAGTCCTCATAGATGGAGAAAACAAGATATTCAATGACAAAAACAAATTTCAACAATACCTACAAACAAATCCAGCATTACAGAAGACACTGGAAGGGAAAATACAACCCAAGAAAGCTAGCTACATTCAAGAAAACACAGGAAATAAATAACCTCACTTCAGAAAAACAAAAAGCAACCAAGCACACAACCTGATGACCACAGCCAACATCAAAATCAAGAGATCTAACAGCCACTGGTCATTAATCTCTCTCAACATCAATGGACTCAACTCTCCAATAAAAAGACACAGATTAACAGAATGGATACGTAAACAAAACCCAGCAATCTGTTGCATACAAGAAACACACCTAAGACACAAAGATAGACATTACCTGAGGGTAAAGGGTTGGAAGACGACTTTCCAAGCAAACGGACCCAAGAAGCAAGCAGGAGTAGCCATTCTAATATCTGATAAAATAGACTTTCAACCAAAATTAATCAAAAGAGATGGGGAAGGACACTTCATACTCATCAAGGGAAAATTCCACCAGGAAGACATCACAATCCTGAACATCTATGCCCCAAATACAAGGGCACCCACATTTGTGAAAGAAACATTGATAAAATTTAAAGCACATATAGATCCACACACATTAATAGTGGGAGACTTCAACACCCCACTCTCAACAAAGGACAGGTCAACCAAACAGAAATTAAACAAAGAAACAATGTCTCTGACAGAGGTCATGAATCAAATGGACCTAACAGACATTTACAGAACTTTACAACCAAACACAAAAGAATTTACCTTCTTCTCAGCACCTCATGGAACCTTCTCCAAAATAGACCACATAGTGGGTCACAAAGCGAGCCTCAACAGATACAAGAAGATTGAAATAATCCCATGTATCTTGTCTGATCACCATGGAATAAAGCTGGACCTCAACAATAACAGAAATAACAAAAAGCCTACACACACATGGAAACTGAACAACTTGTTACTAAATGACAGCTGGGTCAGGGAAGAAATAAAGAAAGAAATTAAAGTCTTTCTAGAAATCAATGAAAATGAAGACACAACATACCCGAACTTGTGGGACACAATGAAAGCAGTGCTAAGAGGAAAGTTCATAGCACTAAGTGCCTTCAAGAAGAAATTCGAGACAGCTCATTCAAGCACCCTAATGGCTCACTTAAAAACCCTAGAAAAAGAAGAAGCAGACACACCAAGAAGGAGTAGACGGCTGGAAATAATCAAACTCAGGGCTGAAATCAATCAATTGGAAACAAATAAAACAATTCAAAGAATCAATGAAACCAAGAGCTGGTTCTTTGAGAAAATCAACAAGATCGACAAACCCTTAGCCAGGCTAACTAAAAGGCAGAGAGACACCACCCAAATCAACAAAATCAGAAATGAAAAGGGGGATATAACTACAGACACTGAGGAAATCTAAACAATCATTAGGACTTACTTCAAAAGTCTATATGCCACAAAATTTGAAAATCTAAATGAAATGGACAATTTTCTTGATCGATTTGACTTACCAAAGCTGAACCAGGACCAGGTAAATCAACTAAATAGACCTATATCCCCCAAAGAAATAGAAGAGGTCATCAAAAGTCTCCCATCCAAAAAAAGCCCAGGACCAGATGGCTTCAGCGCAGAATTCTACCAGACCTTCAAAGAAGAGCTAACACCAATTCTCTTCAAACTATTCCACAAAATAGAAACAGAAGGAATATTACCAAATTCATTCTATGAAGCCACAGTCACCTTGGTACCTAAACCTCACAAAGACTCAACAAAGAAAGAGAATTTCCGGCCAATCTCCCTTATGAACATTGATGCAAAAATACTTAATAAAATACTTGCAAACCGAATCCAAGAACACATCAAAGATATTATCCACTATGACCAAGTAGGCTTCATCCCAGGTATGCAGGGGTGGTTCAATATACGGAAATCCATCAATGTGATCCACCATATTAACAAACTGAAAGAAAAAAACCACATGATAATCTCCCTAGATGCTGAAAAAGCCTTTGACAAAATCCAACATCCATTCATGTTCAAAGTATTGGAGAGATCAGGGATACAAGGCACATATCTAAACATAGTAAAGGCGATATACAGCAAGCCTATAGCCAACATCAAACTGAATGGAGAGAAACTTAAAGCAATCCCACTGAAATCAGGGACAAGACAAGGCTGCCCACTCTCTCCATATCTCTTCAACATAGTGTTGGAAGTCCTTGCTAGAGCAATAAGACAGTTGAAGGAGATCAAGGGGATACAAATTGGAAAGGAAGAAGTCAAATTATCACTATTTGCAGATGATATGATAGTATACGTGAGTGACCCCAAAAACTCTACCAGGGAACTCCTACAGCTGATAAACACCTTCAGCAAAGTGGCAGGATACAAAATTAACTCAAAAAAATCAGTAGCCCTCCTGTATACAAAAGACAAAAGGGCTGAGAAAGAAATTAAGGAAACAACACCCTTCACAATAGCCACAAATGACATAAGGTACCTCGGAGTAACCCTAACCAAGGAAGTCAAAGACTTATATGAAAAAAATTTCAAATCTCTAAAGAAAGAATTAGAAGAAGATATGAGAAGATGGAAAGATCTCCCATGCTCATGGCTTGGTAGGATTAACATAGTAAAAATGGCCATCTTACCAAAAGCAATCTACAGATTCAATGCAATTCCCATCAAATTACCAACACAATTCTTTACAGACCTGGAAAGAAAAATTCTCAACTTCATATGGAATAACAAGAAACCCAGAATTGCTAAAACAATCCTCTACAATAAAAGATCTTCTGGAGGTATCTCCATCCCTGATCTTAAGTTGTACTATAGAGCAACAGTTTTAAAAACTGCATGGTACTGGCATAGAAACAGAATGGTGGATCAATGGAACCGAACAGAGGACCCAGAAATAAACCCACATACTTATGGACCCCTGATCTTTGACAAAGACGCCAAAACCATACAATGGAAAAAAGACAGCATCTTCAACAAATGGTGCTGGTCTAACTGGATGTCTACATGTAGAAAAATGAAAATAGATCCATACTTGTCACCCTCCACAAAACTGAAGTCCAAGTGGATCAAAGACCTCAACATAAAACCAGACACATTAAATCGGCTTGAAAAAAAAGTGGGAAATACCCTAGAACTCATTGGTACAGGGGGAAACTTCCTGAACAGAACACCAACAGCACAGGCTCTAAGAGCAACAACCAATAAATGGGACCTCATGAAACTGAAAAGCTTCTGTAAAGCAAAGGACACCGTCATCAAAACAAAGCGACCACCTACAGATTGGGAAAGAATCTTCACCAACCCTTTATCTGACAGAGGACTCATATCCAGTATATATAAAGAACTAAAGAAGCTGAAAAGCAGCAAACCAAGTAATCCACTTAAAAAATGGGGAACAGAGCTAAACAGAGAATTCTCCGTAGAGGAATACCGAATGGCAGAGAAGCACTTAAAGAAATGCTCAACCTCATTAGCCATTAGGGAAATGCAAATCAAAACAACCCTGAGATTTCACCTTACACCCATAAGAATGGCCAAGATCAAAAACTCAAGTGACAACACATGCTGGAGAGGTTGTGGAGAAAGGGGAACCCTTCTCCACTGCTGGTGGGAATGTAAACTTGTACAACCACTCTGGAAATCAATCTGGTGCTTTCTCAGACAACTAGGAATAGCGCTTCCTCAAGATCCAGCCATACCACTACTGGGCATATATCCAAAAGAGGCTCAAGTACACAAAAAGGACATTTGCTCAACCATGTTTGTAGCAGCTTTATTTGTAATAGCCAGAAGCTGGAAACAACCCAGATGCCCCTCAATTGAAGAATGGATGCAGAAATTGTGGTACATCTACACAATGGAATATTACTCAGCAATGAAAAATAAGGAAATCATGAAATTTGCAGGTAAATGGTGGGATCTGGAAAGGATCATCCTGAGTGAGTTGTCTCAGAAGCAAAAAGACACACATGGTATATACTCACTCATATAGACATACAACATAGGACAAACCCACTAAAACCTGTGCATCTAAAGAAACTAAGCAAGAGAGAGGACCCTAACTAAAACGTCCAATCCCCATCCAGAAAGGCAAAGAGGATGGACATCAGAAGAAGAAGAAAACAGGAAACAACCTAGGAACCTACCACAGAGGGCCTCTGAAAGCCTCTGCCCTTCAGACTATCAAAGCAGATGCTGAGCCTGATGGGCAACTGTTGGGCAGAGTGAACGGAATTTTAGGTAAGAACTGGGAAATAGTAAGAGCTGGAGAGGACAGGGTCTCCACAAGGAGAGCAACAGAACAAGAAAATTTGAACATAGGGAACTTCCCAGAGACTCATACTCCAACCAAGGACTATTCATGGAGATAACCTAGAACCCCTGCACAGATGTAGCCCAGGGCAGTTCAGAGTCCAATTGGGTTACATAGTAATGTGAAGAGGGACTGCCTCTGACATACTCTGATTGGCCTGCTCTTTGATCACCTCCCTCTGGGGGGGGGGGGGGGAGCAGCCTTACCAGGCCACAGTAGAGGACAATACAGCCACTTTTGATGTGAACTGACATACTAAGATCAGAAAGGAGAGGAGAACCTCCCCTATTAGTGGACTTGGGGAGTGGCATGCAAGCAGAGGGAGGAGGGAGGGTGGGATTGGGATGGAAGGAGGGAGGGGCTTATGGGGGGATGCAGAATGAATAAAGTGTAATTGATGAAAAATTTAAGAAAAAAGGGAAAAAATAATTTAAGAACCTTAAATGACTTTCAAAATTGGAGGAAAACATGGAGTTAGTCAATTGGCATGGAGCACGTCTCGCCCCTGGGGGCAATGGTCTCCTGAACCTACTCAGACCTCGGACACCACCACTGCTAGTTCTAGAACTGACGCAGGATGTTCCAATGAGGGGGTTAAGGCTTCTCATAATATTTCCTATAAGCCCACGCCTGTTTGTTTATATCCCCCATTTTTATTCATTATTAGCCAGATAGAGCCAAGTAATTGTGGTAATGATACTTGCTTTTTTGCCCAATGCTGGAATGCTAGTAAAGTTAGGTATGCCCTGGTTACTCACATGCCTCACTGGGTGCCTATGCCCATTGATGCCCCTCACGCTATGACTCTCTTCAGACAGAAAAGGGATCTTGGAACTACAGCCACCATTGTTACTACCATCTCATTGACGGCTGTTGGAGCTACCACCAGGGCATTAGCCATGAGTCATACTGGGCAGACTGCTCAGACCCTGAATAATCATTTAGCCAATGTAGCTCATGCCTTAGTTGTACATAAAAGAATTAATGCTCAACTAAAAGGAAGCTTGATGGTGTTCAATCAGAGGATTGACCTCTTGCAGGAGCAAATTGATACCCTATGGCAAATCGCTCAACCTGGCTGTCAATGAAAGTATGCTGGACTTTGTGTCACTAGCATACAACATGAGAATTTTTCCTGCGCTGCAAATCTGTCTAAACAATTGTCGAGCTATATTTTAGGTAATTGGACTGGAGAATTCGATACTACGATGGAGCAGCTGAGAGTGGCCATTGTCACAGTAAATTCTACCGGAGTGGACGCAGGACTAGCCACAGGATTATCAACATGGATTGCTGCAGCCATGAATCATCTGAAGGAATGGGCGGGCATGGGAGTGTTAGCAGGCCTTCTGGTGTTGGTCTCCTTGGTTTGCCTGTGGTATATATGCAAGATTAGAGTCTCACAACACTGTGATGCAGCCATGATCATTCAGGCCTTTACAGCCATTGAAGCAGGACATTCTCCCCAAGCATGGTTGGATACCATAAAAAGCTAAAATGATACGCTCAGGATGCGAGGCTAAGCACTGCACTCAGGGTCAGCCGCTTTGGACCCAGAGAAGAGCATGTCTGATTGCATGCGGGTTGATGCCCCAGGTCCCGCCTCTGAGAAAAAGGTATTGGACGGGTCTGATGCTCTTTGGGTGGATGACACCTAAATGAACATCTGTACAAAGTCCCAATTTATTTCTAATATCAGAGATCAGACCTCTACTCTTGCCTGATGCGTCTAAAACAAAAAGGGGGAACTGTAGAGAGCTGCGGAATGCTATGCCTTAAAGATGGAGCTGGTTTCCGCCTTCCACTTTCCCGATGGTGAGTGCTCTCTGTCACGAACAACTCCACATTTGGCTAAGGCCGAGGATCTGGCTTGCTTCCATGTATGTGGACCTATCTGCATTGCCCCCGTGGCACGCCTGGGTTGGCTACTCAGAGGCTATTTAAGCTGTGGGCTGGCTTTCCCCGGGGTCCGAGGATTGTTCAATGTTCCTGAATAAACTGCATTGAAAAAAAAAAAAAAAAGAATTCAATGAGTTAGTATTATTTTCATTTAAATCTAAAATTTGCATATGAGATCTAGGTTGTTGAAAAAAAAGGTCAGAATATAAAGATTATATTAGTGACATTATATATAAAAGTAGCCTGAAAAATTCTAGTCTATTTAAGGTGACAGATTGTTAATATTCATTGTAACCTTGACTAGACTTGGAATCACCTAGGAAAGACAACTCAGTTGTAGTCAGTTAAAACCCCTTGTAAACAAAGAAAACACAACAGAGTTCATTACAGTGGCAGCACCTGCTCAGTAACCCACACGAAAACTCAGTTGCCAATCAGGCAGTAATGTTGTATTTGGTTATTACTATTTACTATTGATATATCTTTTAGTAAAGCTGTGGTTAATCCTAAACAGTAGTTCAATCAAATCACCACACAGAGACTAGGATTTATTTAGTTAACCTAGAATGCAATGCTGGGCAATAGTTACTCCATCTTAAACCTCCAAGCCCGCATAGTTTCAAACCGTTCAGATTCACCCATTATACTTGCTTTTAGTGATATCTTAGGCCTGGTTCATTTCTCCACATCATTCCAAGACCTCTCCTCCAGCCTCTGCTCTCCCAGCTTCTGCTCCTCTTCTCCCTCCTACTCCTTCTTCTCCTCCTGCTCCCTTCCTCTTCTCCCGCTCTGAACCAGGATGTTTAATCATATCCTTGCTATTGCACAATATTGTGGATGGTTGTTTTAATTGACAATTTAGAGAACATACAGCGGCATGTTTACACAAATTTCAGACAGGTGATGGTTAGAATAACTGTCACAAAGCAGTGTCTGGATTGAAACCAGAGAGATCAGCATTTGAATGAACAAGGGTAAGGGGTATACTTTCCAAAAGAACATTATACCAACACAGTAATATGAAAACTTTTAAGCAGACCCAAGCACTTTTCAAAAGTCACTAACAAAGTCTGAGCATCCAGAAAATTCATGCCTCTTTTGGTTCCCTAAGTCTCAGGTAGGTGGTAACCTACTCACTCAACATGTTTATGAATTTGCCATATGGTATTTTAAAAGCTCACATCAGAGTAGTATTAGAAATTATGAAGACAGAACCAGAGCATATTAGTTACTGTTGCTCTCTATTCAGGGACCAAAACTGGAAGCCAAAGCATCTTAATATTTGAATTCTGCTCTAATTTTTAATCAGCTGCACAAACTAAAAAAATACATTAAAAGCCCAAAAGCTTGTTACAAATTTTTCATGACATAAAAGTTATACTTAGAAATACAGCTTTTCTCAAATCTATTCCATATTAGGATGTTTCCAAATTAATTTATGTATATCAATGCCTGTTCATGTGCCTCATTATCACCACTGATTATTTGCAGGTGTCAATGAATGAGAAGTCAGGGAATTGGTCCTTTGGTTTCCTATAAATATTGAAATAGCTTGAAAAATGTATGGTGATGCACAATATAATCTTTCTGAAATGAAAGTATAAATATTTCTGTAATTCTCATCAAAATGTTTTTATGAAAGCAAGATTACAAATGCAAAAATAACAGAATTGTTCATTGGATAAACCTGTAATGGTCTGAGATTGTGTGCTCTCATTTCTTCCCTCATGAATAGGAAATACATTTACAGTATGTCATGTGAATATATTGAACAGCTGCTTGGAAAAAGAGAAAAGCAAGAATGCCAAGTTGCCAAGGGGCTGCAATACCAACAGAAGATCAGAAGCACAGAGCAAACAGGAACAGCATTCAGCTAAGGTAATAAACAATCACGGAAAGACCAAAGTGAGAAGTACTGACCTTATCCTTAGTATCTGTGCCAAATTAACATAGATGTGCAGTACACTTGAAAATTCAGAGGAAATAAAAATCAAAGCAGAAGTTGTACACATTTGAAATATTTAAAATAACGATTCTTTATTCCATGTCTATAGGACTACACTGTGGTCAGCTTGGTTTTTTCTCCCACTGGGACCCTCAAGTTCAAAAGAAAATATTACGAGCTCAACCTTTACTGATTAAACAGAATCAGTTTCTTGTCTCTGGGTCTTGTCCTAAATCAGGCAACGTGGTCTCAGGGTTGACTCATTGGATAGAGGGTAGACAGTTGACTCCAAGAGAGATAAGGAGCCTCATTTTCCCACATTTTCGGCTCTCATTTTCCTTCCCTCACAGCCACAGTTCATTAATTCCCATGGGCAACTCAGTTCTGCAGAGGAAGACTATGTGCTGATGAGTCTTCTGTCCTGTTTCTCTACTAACATGGTAATCATTTCTGAAGAGTCGCTTATGAATTTAATGCCTCTGGTCTTCCTGAAGTAAGTTATTTAAGCAAAAGGAATTGATTCTAAGTTTAGGAAGCAGGATTCCTTGTATGTGTCTTTAGTCTCAACCATTAGATCAAACCTACACAAATTAAAAAAAAAATCAAGATACTATTCTGTTCTGACAAGCAAAATCTAACCAGTCCAACACACAATGTCTTGAAAGAACCATGGCTATCTTCTAACAAAAGCAGAAAGATGTGTTAGAATTCCCTCATCATACTGTTACCTTTTCTCTTGCAACTGGCTACTAGAAAAAGAAAAAAAAAATCAACCCAGTGGGTCTAATTGGTTCTCTCTCCTGGAGTCCTAAAATAGACTAAAGTCTATAAAGGGACAATCACAACATAAACTTATTTTCTTCATAGATATATTTTATTTTTAAAAGGATATCCTAATTGTCACCAGCTTTTCTCAGCTAGTGTCTTAGAAATAATTCATGCTTGGAAAGGAAAAGAGACTAAGAATGTATAGCAAAATTTTCTAGGAATCCACACATTAGGATTCCTTGTGAGTAAATACAGCCTTCAGGAGCACACAGTTCTCATATTTACTTTTTTTTTTTTTTTATGCTGGTGCTTCTTCATGTGAATTCAGGTGAGGTCAAAATTTAAAAAGAAACAAAGACATATGTATGTTCTGCCTATGTATTCTTTCTGTTTTTCTTATATCTTTTCTAAAACTGATATATCTTCTCAGGCAATTTCTTATTTATTATATAATGAACTTATTTTTTTTCATCCAACATTCAAGACAGACTATTGCTGGGTATATCTGTAGCAAGTCTAAGTATTCAACATCCATTTCTAGTAGATCTAGCGCTCTGTGTACTCCTATTCATGTTAAGTATGTTGGGCTGTTCCAAATATGGATCAGAATACAAGATGAGTGAACATTTCCTCAGTCCCACCTCTGACGTGGTGTCACAAAAAGTCCTGATTATCCTCTCTCTTGTCTCTCATCTCTCTCTCTCTCTCTCTCTCTCTCTCTCTCTCTCTCTCTCTCACGTTTGAATTTAAAAATAGAGAGGTAGTAGACAACTGGAAGAGAAATGAGCCATGGGAAAAAAAACAAGGCAAAACTGATTTGGAAGTAGGGGTAAAAAAGGAAAGCAAGAGACACTAGAAAACAAGGTACACATGAGTATAGCAGATTATGTTTGCTCTGAATTTCAGTATTTCCTATTCTAATTTATAAGAGTATATAGAAAATGATTCTGTAATTCCAAAATTTATTAATTTTAAGGAACTCAGTAATAAGATAAGACAGGTTACAAAACTAGAGGCTCGCTATTGTACTAAGCTTTACACCAGCAAATACAATATAACAATTTCTACTGTCATTGTTAACTAATTATGAAGATTACTGGTAAAATTTTTGTACAGTCTTTGACATTTTGAGTTTCTTTCCCTCCCTGTCATGAAAGGTTTTCTAACCAGTGCACACTGCTAGAGAACCTCATCTTCTCTCTCATTCTTGCTAATATGTTAAACACATTGATTGCTCTTTAAATTCTAAAGCAACTTTGTTTAACCCCTGCTCAGAAGTAGCCCACAGTAGCTTAGTATCCAAGTGGGCTCCCTAGTAAGTGGAAGAGGGACTGTCTCTGACCTGAACTCAGTGGCTGGCTCTTTGACCTCCCAACCCCTAAATAAGGGAGGGAGCTACAGCTGGGATGCAAAGAGAATGAAATGTAATTAATGTAAAAAAATAAAAATTTAATTTACAAAAAAGAAATTTTGTAATTCCCAAAATGATGTACAGTGTTGTGCTAATCTTTTCAGTATTGATATGAATCTGACTACCTTGCCAAATAACATTGCTTTCAGGTCCTTCAGTAGCATAAATTCTCTAATGCATTTTTGTATGTATATTTATGTATTGGCTGTAGTGTATAGGTTTCTGCTTGAGTTTTTTTATTCCATAAAATATTTAAAAGATAAGTATTTAAGAACCATTCAACAGGTTCTATAAATGCTATTTTAGTAATCACTTATTTTAAAATAGTCTACTTTCTATATTTTGTTCCTTAATATAAAAGTGTAGTTATGTAATAGACAGAAAAGGTTAAGTAGATTACTAAATATTTACATATTCATACTATAACTGCTATTATTTTGACAGTTATTTTCTGACAGTAGTCACAAATTACTTTCGAATTACTATTTTTGAAATATTAATATTTTGTTACTCATTTATGATCTAATCTTCTAAATTCTGAGTACGTATTTTTAAAAAGTTTTCTTACATTGAAATTTAAAATTACATAGGGAGTCAGAATATGTATCATTGTGTAAGGTCTCCAAACATGCATCATTTAAAATAATATGTGACTGAATGGTTTAGGGGAAAATGTATGTATAAGAAATTAATTAGTACTGTATTTTGTTATTATTATTATTATTATTTATTAAAGTTTATTCACTTTGTATCCAAGCTGAAGCCCCTTCCCTCATCTCCTTCCGGTCTCATCTTCCCTCCATCTTCTGCTCCATGTCGTTCCCCTACTCCAGTAATATCTGAGGTCCTCCTCTCCTGATATCTGACCCTAGCCTATGAAGCCTCATCAGGACTGTCTAGATCCACTTTCTCTGTGGTCTACTAAGGCCACCCCACGAAGGGAGTATGATCAAAAAACAGGCAACTGAATTCATGCCAGAGACAGCCCCTGCTCCCTTTACTAGGGAACCCCGATGGAGACTGAGCTGCCTAGGGTCTACATCGGAGCAGGGGATCTAGGTCTTCTCCATGCATGATCCTTGATTGATTCCTCAGTCTCTGCAGGCCCCTCTGGCCCCCGGACCCAGATTTTTTGGCTCTGTTGAACTCTTTGTGGAGCAGCTGTTCCCTCCAGGTTTTTCTATTTCCCCAGCCTTCCATAAGATTCCCTGCAGTCTGCCCAAAATCTGGCTATGTATTGTTGATAAAATTTTGCATTATGAATTAAAAAGTATGAGAGAAATTTCAGAGCTTCCACCATAATATGAATACCTTCCTTGATACAGACTTTGTTATGCTAATATGTTTTTTTTTTTTTTAGGGTGTTTCTCTCTTTTCCCCTGGTTATGGGTTTTGCTTTGTAAACTACACAGGTTTCTTTATTTTTTCTTCTTTTTTTTTTCTTTTTTTCTTTTTTTTTTTTTTACTGTTACATTATGACTTCATTACTCTCTCAGTAATTACATGAACAAACAGACAAAAAGATTCAGTTAAGTATGTAAAAGACTTGACCAGATAAAACTAATCTTCACAGATTTGAATCTGTATTTTTCATATAGTAATTGTGACATTTAGAGTGTGATGTGTCCCTCACAGATCTGTGTGTTTGAACACATAATGGTTCCCAGCTGGTAGTGGTGATTGGGGTATGGGACTGGAACCTTTGGAAATTGAAGACTAATTGGTGGAGATATACTGCTAGAGGTGAGCCTTGAACTGCCTGCAGCAGGTCCCAAACCAGTGCTCTCTACTTCTTTTTTTATCTTAATTAATTACAGTTTATTCACTTTGTATTCTTCCCTATGCCTCCCTCCCTCCCTCCCAATCCTACCCTTCTGCCCCCTTTTCCATACATGTTCCTCCACCCAAGTCCACTGAGGGGGGAAATCCTTCTCCCCTTCCTTCTGATCCTACTCTATCAGGTTTCATCAGGAGTGGCTGGATTGTCTTTCTCTGTGGCCTGGTAAGACTGCTCCCTACTCAGGGGAGTTGATCAAAGAGCAGGCCAATCAGTTCATGTCAGAGACAGTCCCTGTTCCCATTACTAGGGTACCCACATGGACACTGAACTGCCATGGGCTACATCTGTGCAGGGGTTCTAGGTTATCTCCATATATCCTTGGTTGGAGTATCAGTCTCAGAAAATACTCCTGTGCCCAGATTTTTTGGTTCTATTGCTCTCCTTGTGGAGCTCCTGTCCTCTCCAGATCTTACTATCTTCCCCTTCTTTCATAAGACTCCTTGAACTCTGCCCAAAGTTAGGCTATGAATCTTAGCATCTGCTTTGATACCCTGGTGGGTAGAGTCTTTCAAAGGCCCTCTGAGGTAGGCTCCTGTCCTGTTCCCTGTTTTCTCCCTCTTCTGATGTCCATCCTCTTTGCCTTTCTGAAAGGGGATTGAGCATCTTGGCCAGAGTCCTCCTTCTTGATTAGTTTTTGTAGGTGTACAGATTTTAGTATGTTTATCCTATATTATATATCTGATATCCACTTACGAGTGAGTATATACCCTGTCTGCTTCTGGGATACCTTACTCAGGATGATCTTTTCTAGATCCCACCATTTACCTGCAAATTTCATGATTTCCTTGTTTTTTATTGCTGAGTATTAGTCCATTGTGTAGATGTACCACAATTTCTGTATCCATTCCTCATTTGAGGGGCATCCAGTTTGTTTCCAGCTTCTGGCTATTACTAATAAAGCTGCTACAAACATGGTTAAGCAAATGTCCTTGTATACTTGAGCATCTTTTGGACATATGCCTAGGGGTGGTATAGCTGGATCTTGAAGAAAAGCTATTTCTAATTGTCTGAGAAAGTGCCAGATTGACTTCCAAAGTGGTTGCACCAGTTTACATTCCCTCCAGCAATGGAGAAGGGTTCCCCTATTTCCACAACCTCTCCAGCATGGTAATTTGAGTTTTGATTTTAGCAATTTTGATGGGTGTAAGGTGAAATATCAGGGATTTTTTTGATTTGCATTTCCCTGATAGAATTTTGAGCATCTTTTTAAGTGTTTCTCTGCCATTCTATATTCCTCTACAGAGAATTCTCTGTTTAGCTCTGTACCTCATTTTTTAATTGGATTACTTGATTTATTGCTTGTTAACTTCTTTAGTTCTTTATATATTCTGGATATCAGCCCTCTGTCAGATCTAGAACCTCTGCTTAGATGTAGCCCGTGGTAGCTCAGTAACCAATTGGTTTCCCATAGTAAGGAGAACAGGGACTATTTCTGACAGGAACTAAATAGCAGGCTCTTTGACCTCCCCACCCCACAAGGGAGGACCAGTCCTGATAGACCACAGAGGAGGACTTTGCAGCCAGTCTTGAAGATACCTGATAAAACAGGGTCAGATGAAAGGGGAGGAGGTCCTCCCCCAATCAGTGGACTTGGAAAGGGGCAAAGAGGAGGTGAGGAAGGGAGGGTAGGATCGGGAGGGAATGAAAAAGGAGGATACAGCTGGGATACAGAGTTAATAAAATGTAACCAACAATAAAAATTAAAAAAAAATAAGAGAATGTTTCAAATATCTTTGTTTTTTTTTTCTTTATTAAATGCACTTTATTCACATTGTATCCCTCCTGTGGTTCTCTCCCTCCTTACTCCCTCCCTCTCTTCCTCCACCCTCTGCATGCATGCCCCTCCCCAAGTCCACTGAGAGGGGAGGACTTCTTTCCTTTCCTTCTGATCCTAGTCAATTAGGTCTCATCAGAAGTGGCTGCTTGTCTTCTTCTGTGGCCTGGTAATGCTGCTTCTCCCTCAGAGGGAGGTAATTAGAGAGCAGGCCAATCAGTTCATGTCAGAGACAGTCCCTGTTCCTATTATAATTGAACCCACTTGGATACTGAACTGCCATGGGCTACATCTGCGCAGGGGTCTTAAGTTATATCCACGCATAGTCCTTAGTTGGAATTTCAGTCTCAGGAAAGACCCCTGTGCTCAGATTTTTTGGTTCTGTTGCTCTCCTTGTAGAGTTCCTGTCCTCTCCAGATCTTACTGTTTCCCACTTCTTTCTTAAGTACATTTGCTCAACCATGTTTGTAGCAGCCTTACTTTACAGCCTTACTGTAATAGCCAGAAGCTGGAAACAGCCCAGATGCCCCTCAGTGGAGGAATGGATGCACAAATTGTAGTATATCTACACAATGGAATATTATTCAGCAACTCATACTCCAAGTACCATGCATGGAGATAACCTAGAACCCTTGCACAGATGTAGCCCATGACAGTTTAGTGTCCAAGTGGGTTCCATAGTAATGGGAAGAGGGACTGCCTCTGACATAATCTGATTGGCCTGCTCTTTGATCATCTCCCCCTGAGGAGGGAGCAGCCTTACCAGGCCATAGAAGATGACAGTGCAGCCACTCCTGATGAGATCTGATAGACTAAGATCAGAAGGAAGGAAAGGAGGACCACCCCTATCAGTGGACTTAAGGAGGGGCATGCATGCAGAAAGGGGAGGGAAGGTGGGACTGGGAGGGGAGTAGGGAGGGGCTTATGGGGGGATACAAAGTGAATAAAGTGTAATTAATAAAAAAATAAAAATAATTAAAAAAATAAAAAAACAAGGAAATCATGAAATTTGCAGGTAAATGGTGGTATCTTGAAAAGATCATCCTGAGTGAGCTATCCCAGAAGCAGAAAGATGCACACTATATATACTCACTCATTTAGACATATAATATAGGATAAACCTACTAAAATCTGTACACCTACAGAAACTAATCAAAAGGGAGGATTCTTGCTAAAATGCTCAATTCCTCTCCAGAAAGGCAAAGAGATTGAACATCAGAAGAAGGAGAAAAGAGGGAACAAGTCAGGAGCCTGACACAGAGGACCTCTGAAAAGCTCTGCCGTGCAGAATATCAATGTAGATGCTGAGACTTATGAGCAACCTTTGGGCAGAGTGCAGGGAATCAAATATCTTCTTGAAGATACTCAGTGCTATGAACTTTCCTCTTAGCACTGCTTTCATTGGGTCCCATAAGTTTGGGTATGTTGTGCCTTTGTTTGCATTGAATTCTAGGAAGACTTTAATTTCTTTCTTTATTTCTTCCCTGACCCAGCTGTCATTGAGTAGGGAGTTGTTTAGTTTCCATGTGTATGTAGGCTTTTTGCTATTACTGTTGTTGTTGAGGTCCACAGAGGTCTTTTCCCCAACCAAGGACCATTCATGGAGATAACCTAGAACCCCTGCACAGATGTAGCCCATGGCAATTCAGTGTCCAAGTGGGTTCCATAGTAATGGGAACAGGGACTGTCTGTGACATGAACTGATTGGCCTGCTCTTTGTTCACCTCCTCATGAGGGGAGAGAAGTCTTACCAGGCCACAAAGAAAGACAATGCAGCCACTCCTGAAGAGACCTGATAGACTAGGATCAGAAGGAAGGGGAAGAAGACCATCAGTGGACTGGGGGAGAGGCATGGGTTGAAAATGGGGAGAGAGGGGGGACTAGGAGGAGAGGAGGGATGGAGCTACAGGGGAGAGACAAAGTGAATAAACTGTAATTAATAAAAATAAAAAATAACAGAAACCCAAAAAACAAAATCTAAAACCAAACAACAACAAAAAGAATCACCTTATAGGAAGACAGTCAGGAATAAATAACCAAAGAACTTGGAAGATCCCCACAATGTTTGTGCTCTATGCCAGGAGGGAAGAGAAGAATAACACCCAAATAATTATTTAAAAAAAAAAGAATTCTTAAAGTGTTAAAAGTAAGTTGACCATATAACCTCCCTATACCGTTCCTTGACATATGCCCAAACACTTGACAGCCTACTCCACAAATACCTACTATGAATCAGGAAAACTCCTAGCATGGCATGATAACCTTAAGGATATGGTAGTGGCACATATACCAAGATGGTAATCAAGAGATCTCAGATTTTAGCAGAAAAAAAAAAGTTAAATTACGCTAGGTCTAGAAACCTAGCAAACTACCCATAGATCTTATAGGAAAACCCATAACTACCACTTAATTAAGCTCTACATTCTAAATATTTATTCTTGTACATCCAGATAAGTGTAGTGCAAACTCTGCGTCAAGAAAACTTGTTTATGCAGTATACTGAGACCATTACAACAACCCAAAGACAAAGAAGAAAAAAGAAAGAAAGAAAAGAAGAGAAAAGAAAAGGAAAGAAGAAAAGAAAAGAAAAAAATAGGAAATCTGGACCCAGGGTGACCATCAGAGACACAAGCACCAACCTAGGTCTATGCATGGTGAGGACCTAGACTGCTGCCCAGATCTAGCTGGTAGGCAGCTCAGTCTCCATGTGGGTTCTCTAGTAAGGGGAGCAGGGGCAATCTCTGACATGAACTCGGTTGTCTGCTTTTTGATCATTTCTCCCTAGTTATGCAGCCTTGCCAGGCCACAGAGGAACAGGATCCAGACAGTCCTAATGAGATAAGGTCAGATGGCAGGTGAGGACTCCTCCTTTTAGTAGGTTAGAGGAGGGAAATAGAAGAAGAGATGGAGGGACATGATGAAGATGAGGGTGGGGGCTACAGTAGGAATAGAAAATGAATTTTAAAAAAAGTAGAGTTGTGAGCTCAGTCCAACTGATAGATCTGCAACACAATTCCTGCATTGAACGATCAGTGATCATTGTGGAATGACAGAAGAAAGAATGGGGAGGCCAGATGAACAAGGAATTTGTTGTGAGGGTGTCTCTTTCAGAAATTTCAGAAGCTACATCCATATCTTTTAACAAACATGACTTACTAATCTGAACAAGAGGTTTCAACCCTATACAATGAAGTAGTACATGTGTTGGGAATGGTGAGGGTAGAAGTCCTCCTTAGTGAAGAACAAACATATTTGCTATGTAATACTGAATGATCAATGCTAAAACATATACATACAAATAACCCAATGCAAACTTATCTTGTTGCATTTATGTATTAAAGAATGTATATACTACAAAATACATAATCATAATACATATTTATTATAATTGATGAAAAAGAAGGTTATGAATTAGAAAGAGAGCAAAGGGCTATATAAGAGTGTTTGGAGGAAGGAAAGGAATAGAGACATTGATGTAATTGTATTTATGATCTCAAAAAGGAAAATAAGATGAAATAATGTTGTATTCTGGAAAACAGATATAAGTGAATGGAGATCATTATATTAATTGGAAAAAGCAGGATTCAAAAACATAAATATATTTTTTGTGGATTCAAATTGAATATATATACATCAATATATTAATTGCTATATGATTTAGTGTATTAGACATTTTAAAGGTAGAGTTTTAAGATAGAAAGTATTATAACTGGGGACTGCTAGAGGGGCAAGGAGGAAATTGGGATGAATATTGTTAAAGACCTGATATGCTTGTATGGAAATGTGTTTGTAGAGCCCATTAACATGTACAAGGAACATAAGCCAATAAAATTTATATTTTTATAGTAAAAATTACAACAGCTAACAAGACTTGACATCACACTTTGCAGTCCTGTTCATTGCTGCTTTTTTCACAATACCTAGGGAATAGAGACATATATGCCTTTGAACTGATGGATGGATAATGAAAATGAACACATACATGGCAGAATACTAGTCAGCCATAAAGAAATAAGAAATCACAAAATTTGCAGATAAATGGTTGTAATTAGAAAACAAGATACTGAGACTTAGACTTAGAAAGAAAAGAAAAACCTGAGTATTCTCTTTTACCTGGGATTCCTAGCTGTAAAAGTTAAATGTAAGTATATAAACTGAAGTATCCCCAGAATCCATGAATGTGAAAAGGCATCATAGGGAGAGAGAGAAGGGGCTCTAGAGAAAGAAATAAATAGACACAGGTAATACAAAGGAGGAGCAAAAGTGCTGTCCTTATCTGAAGAAGCAGAAAAGGAGAGAGAGACAGAGAGAGAGAGATGAATGATAAATAACACAAGGGATAATTGAAAATCTGTAGAAAATTTTTATTTTTTGTTTACTTACAATAAAAGTAAGGTGTGTTTTTAGTGTGATATATATGTGTGTGTGTGTGTGTGTGTGTGTGTGTGTGTACCACAAAAAACAGCATGGCAAGATATTTTCAAAGGGGCAATTTAAGAGTTTAGACACTCAGTAGGAAATAATCATGCCTGGTACCATAAAACTATCCAACTGCATGTGACTCTTAAGTTCATGGACCCTAGAGAACTTAATACTGCTATTTTCCTAAGCAAGTAAAATATTGAACATCAATCAGAATGCCTATTCTTATATTCTCCAAAAATGCAGCTTTTACCTTTTCCTATAGTATACAAAAAATGAGTGTTAGGCTATAGGACATTTATTATTATTCCTAAGATTATCATGGTGATATTATTTAACCAGTTATTACAAATAAGACACAAACATGTTAATAACCTGTTATTAATTGCCTTATTTCGGCTGGGCAGATATTTCACCTATGCTGGCTCAATAACCTCACCAACCATCTCCAAGCCCCCATCCAATGCCATCCACCTTAATCCTCCTCTTCTGGTCTACCTTCCATCCATAATCCCATGTATTTGCTTTTAGTTTTCATCTAGACTTTTGCACACCATTATTGGAGCCCTTCCTGTCAGCCCACATGGTTTTTCTCCACATTAACCCATCATGGTGTCCTCCTTCCTCCTCTCCTCCTTCTGCCTATGATTCTCCTGTCCTCAAAAGCTAAGTAACCCTATTCATTCCTACACCATTTTGCCCTGCTCAAGTATAGGCCAAATCAGCCAATCAGGTAGTTTTATACAACAAGGAAAATTGTATCTGGACCACAATATACAATCATCAGACCAATCCTCAAAAGCCTTTCATTAAAGAGGTTACTTTTTAGAGTAGATGGAGATCTATGTGGAAATCTACAAGTGGTCAAAATGTATGGAACAACTGTTAGTTGTCTATCCCAAACCAGTATATCACCAACGGAACTCCTGTTCTAAAATCTGGTAAATACTGTGGAAGAAGACATGCGACGGTTGTAAAATCCAATGGATAAGCACATCTGCTGTGGGATATTGTTTTCCATGAATTCCAGGGAGCTGCACTCATGAAATCTCAACAATGTGGCTGCCTGAACAAGAACTGTACAATGATACCATCAGTTCACATCTAAAAGTGGATGAAGGAAATCTCCCAGAGCCTCACCCCTGGAAAAAGTGTTACAGACAAGAAAAGCCTTCTCAGAGAGGTAGAATCAATCTTCTTTATGGCAGAAACCTTTATAGGTTATCCAATTCCAAGTAGAAATATAAATATGTACAATAATAATTAAAGAAGAGGTAAACTTGAAGGGGAGTGGTTGGAACATAGAAAGAGTTGGTTACAGAGGGAGATATATAACTTATATAAATATAGCAGTCACCTATGAAACAGTTTTTAATGAGGTAAATTTTATAAAGAAAAGAAAAATATTTACAAGTCTTACTTTTTCTGGCAGATTTGAATGTATGCTTTTGTCTTAAGAATCGTTCCTATGTTTAGTCAGAGTGTGGTTTTCTTTTACTGTGTTCTGTGTGTGTCATTGGTGCATCAAAGTAGGTAGCATCTTTTCAAGGTCTGTGAAATTTTGAAAATAAAAGAAACTAGCAGCATTCATTGTACTCATTTTCCAGACTGTGGACACAATGTGACAGCTGCTTCTTTTCCTATTCCCATATCTAGCCTCAAACTATACATTCAAATAGAAAACACTTTCCTTCCGTTTGTCACAGTACCTAGAAGAATAATTAACATGGCCGAACATGTTAATCTAATTATACAGATCATGGTGTTCTTCACACAACCCCCACCTCTCTGAGTCCAAACAATTGCCTATTTGGTTTCTCCCTTAGATGTTTTCTCTTTAGATTATCCACTTTAGCAAGTTCTCCAAAGTTGTCCTGTCCAGTTATTTCCTTACATCAATTTCAGTTATATTTCTTGAAATTGCATCATTCCATCAAGCCTAAATTCTGTATTGTTCAACATTGCTGGCATTTAGGAATATTATGGGTTATCTGGCACTGTTATCAAGAAGAAAAAGGTTGGTGCCAAAAGATTAAGTGACTGCTCTGGGCTTCAGTTTTCATCTTAGATACAGTGAGGTAGTGATCACTCAATTGTCAAGTTGTGGTTTATCTCATAATGTCACCAAGAATATTAAAGCACTGTAGCCAGTTTTGTGTTGATGGATAAAGAAATTTCAAATTACTTTAAAATCAATATGAATTGTAATATTTTCATAGTGATGAATTCTTCATAAAAATATTGGTAATTCATTATTTAAGAATATTTTATTCTTAAATATATTTTAACAAAGTATGTCTAAATGCAGAACAGTGATTATTAATGGTTAGCAGTGTAGAGAGAGGAAGGCTGTACATGCTACATAATTGTGCTGAAATATCAACCAGAATCCCATAAATGTTCATTCTTTGCATGCCAATCAAAATAATATTAATGCAGTAAACACAAACTCAACTTTGCTTGTGTGTTTACTTCATTAAAGAGGTTGTTATTTAGCCTGTAAGTTTTGATGAGATGCTTTCTTGTTTTAGCATTTAAATAAATGTATATTTGGACACTGAGTACATACTACTCTAAATAATATGAGAGTGACAAACCTATCTCAAAAATGAATTAGAAAGAGCTACAACTGAATTAGAAATTGCTGTCTCCATTTCACAGGAACTAGACAATTTCATCAACCTCTGGTTAGTTCAACATAAGTAATTATATGAATAGAATTCAAGCGATAAAAAAATTAATAGACTTGAAAAATTTTATATCTACATGTTAATACAAGTATGCCATGACTGCTTTCCAAAAAGAGAGATTAAAAAGCTTTTGAATTAGACATACAATGCACTATCCATTGTACCACGGAGCAACAGAACCAAAATATCTGGGCACATGGATCTTTTCTGAGAATGATACTCCAACCAAGGACCATTCATGGATATAACCTAGAACTCCTGCAAGATGTAGACTATGGCAGCTCAGTATCCAAGTGGGTTTCCTAGTAAGGGGAACAGGGACTGTCTCTGACATGAACTCAGTGTCTGGCTCTTTGACCATTCCCCCTGAGGGGGGGAGCAGCCTTGCCAAGCCACAGAGGGGGTCATTGCAGCCAGTCCTGATGAGACCTGATAAGCTAAGGTCAGATGGAAGGGGAGGAGGACCTCCCCTTTCAATGGACTTGGAGAGGGGCATGGAAGCAAATGAGGGAGGGAGGGTGGGATTGGGAGGAAATAAGGGAGGGAGCTACAGCTGGAATTCAAAGTAAATAAACTGCAATTAATATAAAAAAATAAAAAATTAATTTAAAAAATGCCGGGAGCCAAGGCTAGCTAGTGGAAAGTTACAGACAGCTGCAACAGGTCGTAGGTGAGAGATTTACATTTCCGGAACTAATGAGACATCTGTGTGTCAGGCTAGACATTTTGAGATATCTTAGCTGACATTCTTGTAGTATCTCTTTTAGTAAACATTCTTGCGGTGTTCTGCATCATCATTAATCACCCTGTTATGTTTTGTAAACTATATTGCTGACACATTTTCCCTTCCTGCCTTCTCCCTACAAAGTTATGTGAAATTTTTCAAATAAGAGAAAGCGAGATCAGATTATAGACTTGCTCTCATTCTTTGTGTCTCCTTGTCTCCTCTTCACTCTTTTTGCCCCTCCTTAGGAACTCCTTGAACTCCTGCTGGATGGGACATAATTGGCACCCAATGTGAACCTGAGGCACGGGGATTGAATTGAAAGTCGTTCTTCGTGGGCCCACACAATTTCATAGGATTGCCGCTTCTACAGGGGAAGTGAGTGAAGATCCTGCATAAGAGATCTCCACAGAGCCACCTGTCTGTGAGTCTGATCGGGAGAAGTAAGTCAGAATGACGAATTATGGGACAAGAGTTATTATAAGTATGACTTACTATAAGTTATTATAAGCATGACTTATTCTTACAGGGTCTCAAGGAGTCCTTCAAGACATGAGGAGTAAGGATAAATATAAAAGAAAATCACAAGCTAAAGAGTTGCTTGAAAGATTAGAGCAGCCAAACAGGCAGAAAATAAAAGTATTTCTAAGGTTATTTCAAATGTTCATAAAGGAGCTCAAACAGATTTATGTAATTTAAAAGCAAAAACATGGTTTAGGAGACAAGCTCTAGATAATGAGTATAAAACAGTCAGAGGAAGAAACTGCCAAGTCTCATAATTCAGACTGGCCTCCTGTGCCTGCCTCCCTCTAACCCAAACAACAACAAAAAAGACCTCCAGGTGGGCCAGGTAGAAAGCTCAGAGCTGGGGCCCATAGCTCTTAGCTCAGTGAGCAGAGGAATGGGGACACTGCATTTCTTCCCCCTCCCCTACAGCAAGCTAGGCTTAGATGGCTTAGTGCGAAGAACTAGGGTGGATGGGAACACTCACACCCTCGGAATCGGCTGCTAAGCTGAGCAGCAGTTCACCTTGCTCCCTTCCTCCTCTCATCCTTCCTCCCAAGGGCTTCAGTCAGTGTAGGCTCTCTGATAGGGGCCGGAGGCATGGAGCCACTCCTAGTTTCAAAGATTAAATTGTGTGCACTGTTCGGTTCCATTGATCCACCATTCTGTTTCTATGCCAGTACCATGCAGTTTTTAAGCCATTGAAGCAGGACATTTGCCCCAAGCATGGTTGGATACCATAAAAAGCTAAAATGCTATGCTCAGGATGCGAGGCTAAGCACTGCACTCAGGGTCAGCAGCTTTGGACCCAGAGAAGAGCATGTCTGATTGCATGCGGGTTGATACCCCAGGTCCCGCCTCTGAGAAAAAGGTATCGGACGGGTCTGATGCTCTTTGGGTAGATGACACCTAAATGAACATCGGTACAAAGTCCCAATTTATTTCTAATATCAGAGATCAGACCTCTACTCTTGCCTGATGTGTCTAAAACAAAAAGGGGGAACTGTAGAGAGCTGCGGAATGCTGTGCCTTAAAGATGGAGCTGGTTTCCGCCTTCCACCTTCCCGATGGTGAGTGCTCTCTGTCACAAACAACTCCACATTTGGCTAAGGCTAAGGATCTGGCTTGCTTCCATGTATGTGGACCTATCTGCATTGCCCACGTGGCACGCCTGGGTTGGCTACCCAGAGGCTATTTAAGCTGTGGGCTGGCTTTCCCCAGGGTCAGATGATTGTTCAAGGTTCCTGAATAAACTGCATTGAAAAAAAAAAAATTGTGTGCACTGATAAATTCTGAGTTTTAAATCTAGTTCTGACTTTTGAAATCATGGTTATGCTCTATAAACTCACTCCTAAAGAGAATGGTTTGTTTTAATGTTACAAAAACAGGTTTTAAAATATATTTAAATGTTTAAAAAACAGGTACCGTGGTTGTTTTTTGTCTTTGTCTCTGTGTTTTGTTTTTGTCTGCCTGCTGTCTGTTTTTATTTTTGGTTTCAGTTTGCTCTCAAGGTCTAAAAAACTTAAAGAGTTTCCAATCTGATCAAGGGAGTCTGGGGGACACCCCAGATCCCGGGGAAAGGGCCATGGGGGCTCTGCTCCTTCTGGAATCTATGTGTGTATGTGTTTATATGTGGACTTAAAATGTGATATTTTAAAATCTGACTGACGATATTAATATTTTTGGACATGAGACAGTTTAAATTAATACCTCTGAGTTTGGTCCTGGACTTTCAGAGTTAAACTCTATAAAACATTTTAAAATTTATCAGGTATTTTAAAATAATAATCCTTGGACAGTCTAATAAAAAACTTAAAAACAGTTTCTCAACCCTTTGGAGGAGGTCAAAAGACCTTGGTATTTATTTTATTAATTTTACAAGGTAAAACCAAATCATGCTGTTTAAGCCAATTAAACAAAAACTGCAGTTATTACAATATATCATGCCAAAAAAATCTATAAAATATGTTTCTCTTCCTTTAAAAAGGCTGAAGATTCTTCAATGCAAAATGTTTGCTTAGGTTCTTTTACAGGACAAAAAGGACTACAGTTCCATGTTAGCCCAATGTTATGCAGGGTTATATTCAGATCATTGTTAACAATTATAAAATATATGCCTGGCTGCCAGTACCTAAAATAAATGATTTAATGCTGTTTCTTTCTGGCCTATAGATTTGGTATGGCCAGAATATTCTATTTTCGCTGAAGGCTGCAGGCTAAGTATAGTTCTCTGTTTAATACTAAATAAAACTTTTGTCCTTTAATTGTTTTGCTGTTAAGTTTTAATACAATATGATAGGATTAATAGGATTAATAAGATTTGCTAGCCCCTTTATAAATTATGTTTAATTAAAAGTTTTGCTTTGATTTTAGTTTTAAAAGAGCAGATTTAAAGTTATGCTAAAGATTATAGTTGAGTACACGATTAAATTTTACCTAATCTCTTTGTTTAGGTTGGTTTTTTAAGGTTAATATTAAAATGGGTAACCATAAAGTTTGCCTATATAGATCTATCTAAAATTTGGTTCTAAAACATACATTTAAAATATATGTCAAAATTAAAGATTATAACATCCTGTTTTATAGGATGCAGTTTAGAGCAGATGATAAAGGTAGACAAAGAGTAACTCAAATATGCTGGCTCTCAGACTTGTCAAAGATCTAAAAAATATGGCATTTTAACATATGTAAGCTTATTATGACAGAGTCCAACCTGTTGAGCCACAAGAAAACAAATTAATTTAGTTTTTATAGATGCAACCTATAGTTTTTCTATTTTAAAACAAGTTATTCCAATTGTTGATACTTTAATGGTATTTACTGATGATTCATTATCTGGTGTTGCTGCCTGTACTTATGAAAAGAAAAACAATGTCTTTTCAAGTGTTTAGCACATCCGCACAAATAGCAGACTTATCTACAGTATTGGCTGTGTTTCAAAGTTTTAATAAGCAGTCTTTAAACATTTTTACAGATAGTGTGTATGTAGCTCACTCTTTGCCTGGGTTAGAGACTGCAAGTCAAATTCAGATATTTTCTCCTTCTGGAATTTTATTTTTACAAATTCAAAACTTGATACAAGAAAAAAAAACTTTCTTTTTTTTTTTATAGGACATTTGAGGGCTCATTCTAATTTGCCAGGACCCTTGTCTAAAAAAAAAAAAATGCAGTGGCAGATAAAGCCACCAAAGTTTATTGCTCACAGTTAAAAAGAGCCCAGGATACCCATAACATGCATCATCTTAATAGTCAAACCTTGAAACTTAAATATGGATTGACTAAAGAACTGGACCATACTATAGTCAAAGCTTGTTGTACTTGTCCTCAATTTCAGCCTGTTCCTCATTTGGGAGTCAATCCTAAAGGACTGGTTCCAAAACAGATTCGGCAAATGGATATTACTCATATTCCTAAATTTGGAAAATTTAAAATATGTACATGTTTGCATAGATACCTATTCTGGATTTATTTTTGCCACTCCTCAACCAGGAGAAGCTGCAAAAAATGTTGTTGCTCATTGTCTACAGGCTTTCAATGTTCTAAGAGTTCCTAAGCAATTTAAAAACTGACAATGAAGCAAGATATAATAACAAATCTTTTAAAAGATTTTGTCAACAGTTTCAAGTTTCTCATATAACTGGAATATCTTACAATCCTGAAGGACAAGGCATGCTAGAACATGCCCACTAAACAAATTAAGATTTACTTGCAAAAAAACAAAAAAGGGGAGCCACTTCCCTAGACACCTAAATTAAAAAAAATAGATCTAAATTTTTAAAATTTATATAAGCATGGTAAATCTGCAGCTGATAGATTTTGGCATACAGAAAACAACAACAACAACAACAACAACAAACTTTTGCTAAAGTAAAATGGAGGAATCTTTTAACAAATCAATGGCATGGACCCGACCCTATATTCATATGGGGACAAGGAGCTGTCTGTGTTTTTTTTCCGCAGAAAAATGATGCAGCTTGAGGGCTACTGGAACGCCTGGTGCAACAAGTGGATGAGGAGTTTTCTCCTGATAATGATAATGATGTCAAAGAAGACCCTGCCAGTCAAGGTGACTACTATGTTCTACCTTCAAGGAATAATGTTGATTTTACATGGACTATTCTGGGGTTGTGAAAGACTGCATGGCTAAAGTTAGAAAGGGTTTAGAGAGGAGAAAAAGACAGAGAGAACAAGAGGAAAGTTGGTTTCATAATTGGTTTTCAACCTCATCCTGGCTCACTACTCTCCTCCCTTCAATCTTGGGACCCATGGTGGGCTTCTCATGTCTTTCAGCCCATGGGCCATCCAAAGGCTTACTATCTTTGTAAAACAGCAAATTGACTCTCTGGCATCTAAACCCATACAAGTTCATTATCACAGACTTGATTTGGCTGACAGAGGCTTAGCTGAGCCCGAGGAAGACTGGTGACAGTCCATTACATGGGTCTTCATTGTGTTTGGTTCTCATGAGAATAGCATAAAACTCAGATAAATGCTTGCCTGATGTAGCATGGGCACCATAGGGGTGTAGGACAAGGTACCGCAGGGGAAGGACCCAATTGTCCGCTTCTGAGTTCCTCGAGAAGCAAACCTGATTGCATAGAGGATGGTGTTTGATTACCCCTAACCACAACCTGCTGGGGATGCCCTCAGGTGTTGATGGGGTCTTCCTCTCCTCCCCAAAAAGACACCCAAACAGGCTGCAAAACGCCCTGGGAGGATCAGGTCTCTACTTCCCCCCTCTGGTTAATGCCCACTTTCTTCAAAAGACTTCATGTTCATAACCTACCTGCTAGCCTCTTAAATTATTTGAGAAAGGGAGGAGATGCCGGGAGCCAAGGCCATCTAGTGGAAAGTTACAGACAGCTGCAACAAGGTCGTAGGTGAGAGATTTACATTTCCGGAACTAATGAGACATCTGTGTGTCAGGCTAGACATTTTGAGATATCTTAGCTGACATTCTTGTAGTATCTCTTTTAGTAAACATTCTTGCGGTGTTCTGCATCATCATTAATCACCCTGTTATGTTTTGTAAACTATATTGCTGACACATTTTCCCTTCCTGCCTTCTCCCTATAAAGTTATGTGAAATTTTTCAAATAAGAGAAAGCGAGATCAGATTATAGACTTGCTCTCATTCTTTGTGTCTCCTTGTCTCCTTTTCATTCTTTTCGCCCCTCCTTAGGAACTCGTTGAACTACCACTGGATGGGACAAAAAAAGCTTTTTGATTTATTTCCAGAGACTTGAAGGTATTTTCATACAGGTCTTTCACTTGCTCGGTTAGAGTTGCACCAAGGTACTTCATGTTATCTGTGGCTATCGTAACAGGTGTTGTTTCCCTAATTCTTCCTCAGCCTGTTTGTATTTTGTATACTGGAGAGTTTCAGATTTTTTTTTTTTTGAGTTTTTGTATCCAGACACTTTGCTGAAGGTGTTTATCAGTTGAAGGAGTTCTCTGGTACAATGTATGGGGTCACTCATGTATATCATCATATCATCTGCAAATAATGATACTTCAACTTCATCCTTTCAGATTTGTATCCCTTGATCTTTAGTTGTCTTATTGCTCTAGCGAGGACTTTAAGAACTATGTTGAAAAGATGAGGAGAGAGTGGGTAGCCTTGCCTTGTCCCTGATTTCAGTGAGATTCAATTAAGTTTCTCTCCATTTAGTTTGATGTTGACTGTAGGCTTACTGTATATTGGCTTTTACTATGCGTAGGTATGTGCATTGTATCCCTGATCTCTCCAAAATTTTAAACATAAATGGGTGTTGAATTTTTTAAAATGTATTTCTGGCATCAAAGGAGATGATCATGTGGTATTTTTATTTTAGTTTGTTTACATGGTGGATTCCTAGGACCATGTATGGTGAGGACCTGTACCCCCTGCTCGTAGGAAGCCCAGAGGCTGCTCAGTTTCCAAGTAGCTATCTTAGTAAGGGGAACATGGGCTTTCTCAGACATGAACTCAGTGGCTGACTCTTTGATCACCTCCCTCTGGGGGTACAGCCTTGCCAGACCACAGGGGAATGTGATGTATCCAGCCCTGATGAGACCTGATAGGCCAGAGTCAGATATAAGGGGAGGAAATTCTCCTCTATCAGTAGAGAAGAGAAGGGGCATGGGGGGAAAGAGAGATGATAGGTAGAACTGGGAGGAGATGAGGGAGGGGGCTATGGCCAAAATTCAAAGTGAATGAATTGAAACAAACAAACAAACAAACAAATAACTTTTTAAAAAGCTTTCTGATTAGGAATAGCACTACCTCAAAATCCAGCGATACCACTCCTAGGCATATATCCAAAGTATGCTCAAGTATACAATGAGGACATTTGCTCTACCATGTTCATAGCAGCTCTATTAGTAATAGCCAGAAGCTAGAAACAATCTAGATCTTCCTCAGATGAGAAACGGATACAGAAATTTTGGTACATTTACACAATGGAATACTACTCAGCTATTAAAAACAAGGAAATCATGAAATTTGCATGCAAATGATAGAAACTAGAAAAGATCATCTTGAGTGAGTTAGCACAGAATCAGAAAGACACACATGGTATATACTCATGCATAAGTGGATATTAGCCATATAATGTAGGATAATCATACTAAAATCTATCCTAAAAAAGCTAAACAAGGAAGACCTTATGGAAGATGTTCAATCCTCATTCAGAAGGACAAACACGATAAACATTGGAAGCAAGAGAAGACAGGGAACAAGACAGGAGACTAGCACAGAAGGCCTATGAAAGACTACTGATCGAGATATTAAAGCAGAGGCTGAAACTCATAGCCAAACTTTGGCCAGAGGGTATGGAATTTTATGAAAGAAGGGGGAGGGAACTGTAGCTCCAAAAGGAGACCAACAGTGCCAAGAAAACGGAGCCCTGGGGACCCTGCAGAGACTGATATTCCAACCCAGGACAATGCATTGAGAGTACCTAAAACCCTGGCTCAGATGTAGCCCATAGACACAGTATCCAAGTGGGTCCCTAGTAAAAGGGGCTTTCTCTGGCATTAACTCAGTGACAGCCTCTCTGATCACTTTTCCCTGTAGGGTGCAGGATTGGTAGGCCACAGAGGAAGACAATGCAATCAGTCCTGATGAGATGTGATAAGGTAGGGTCAAATAGAAGGGGAGGTCCTCCCCTACCAGTGGACTAGGGGAGGGATACAGGAGGAGAAGAGAGCGGGAGGGTGGGATGGGAAGGAGACTAGAGGGGAGACCACAGCCCATATACAAATTGAATAAAGTGTAATAAATAATGATAATAAAAAAGAAAAAAGCTTTCTGGTCCTAGATAAATTTTGAAAAGTATATCTTAGGCACAAATTATTTTAGGGTGTAGTCCAGAAATCAGACAATTTGGTTATTTATTTATCTTTTAAAATATAGCTTTTTTAAGGTCATAGAATATGAGAACCACCAAAACAGCAACTCAAGCTAAGCAGTTTGAATAGTCAAAGACTTCTCTTTCTTATAAGGTAATGCATTATAATATACTTGACTAATTTTGGCAAACAAAGTTATGGAGGAAATGCTATAAAATTTTACATCTTACTAACAAGTAAAATAGGTAAATCCAGTTATTATTATGAGACTTGTTCCTATATTAAGAAATATACCTAAGTTAAAAAATATATAAAACTGTTAATATCTCAAGTAATGGCATTGTCAATTTCATTTAGAGTCTAAAGATATAGAACATCACATTGAAGATGATAGTGGGATCAAAAATATTAGAGACTTATTCTCTTTTTGCAAAGAAATGTGTCTTTTTGGTCTAATTTTGTTTTCATCTGTGTGCTTTCAGCATAGCTGCCTAAAGGACCCTCTCTGGGCCTATCCTACACTAGCTAATCCTCTTATGCTATCCTTTGAGCACTGAATAAATTATAACAATCTACAAATGCCAGAAGAATTTATGCATTTTACCTTTCTAATGCAAAGACAAACCTTTCTTCTTTCCAGGAAGATAATGAGTAAGGAATAATGAACAAATGCTCACATTGGCTATTTTAAAATAAAGGTGAAGTTATGTTTTCATTCTGTAGAAATGTGCTTCAAAGTAGAAGGGTTATAAGAAAATATTGTTTATTCTTATAATTACTAAATGATTTATCTTTATTACTTAAAATATTGATATAAAAATAAGTCTGTAAGAAAAAACATTTAAATGGACAGATACAGATTTTTCTGATAGTAATAAAATCTGAAATCTGATATGGCAAAAATACTATTACACTAAAGAGGGTTCTATTAGATCCAAAAGCATTAAAGGCATTAAAATGGACAAACATTGCACAATACTTTTGAAGTCCAGAGAAGAACTGGCTCCAGAGCCAAGGACCTACCTGGTCCTTGCAAGTATTGCAAGAATTTTCTAGATTCTTGATGGTTCTCACCACTAGGTATGATTGATCACTGATTTTTTTTCCCCCAGTGGTGTACATAGAAACTTCCAGCACTATGGAAGAGATCCAGCAGAGATAAGGTGTCCAAGTCACCTTGATATTTCCATTTCTGTTAGAGTCCTAAAATAGAATAAAAAATTAGCGTCAATAATAAGAGCTTATATTCAAGTTTTGTAGAACAACTAATAGGACTGGGAATAGCCTACAGTAGGGCAGGAAGTTCTAAGGTAATTCACTGGCCAATGACTCCAGAAAAGATTACACATTGCTAGTACTAGGAGATGTATTTGCTAACTGGCATAGCCAAGTAGTAGCATTTGTCTCTCCATTATTTGTCTCTCCTAAATTTCATCTCTTTTTATATAGGTGTTTTATATTTTAGGTTTCCCTTGACAAATTTAAAGGTCTTCAGTGTTACTTATTCATCATTTACTGAACTCTCCCGTTCCACAACCAAATTTAACCTTTCCAGATCTTCATTCTCCTTTAGCCAACTATGTCGCTGTGGTCTGTGTGTCCTACATTGAAAATCCCTTCCTGTGTATGTTTACTAATTTCTCAACATCTACAGTTATTTCAAATAAAACACTAGTATACACAGATGAGAGAAAACATTCAATGTTTGTAGGTCAAGATAATGATTGATAGTTCCATTCTATCTATTTACCTGTGAACTTTATAATTTTGCTTTTCTTAACAGGTGGGTAATAGTCTATTGTGTAAATATACACATTTTCCATATTGAGTCATTGGTTGATGGTCATCTAAAATATCTAGTCATCTAAAATATCTAGGCTAAAGTGTATGGAGCAACAATGAACATGGAGGATCAGGTATTACTTGAGTAGGATACAGAGTCCTATGGATATAGAGTCATCTGAAAGAGGATATAAAGACTTCAAAAATAAAATAGCTGGATTGTGTGTTACATCTATTTCTAGCTTTTTGAGAAACCTCCACAATGATTTCCATGTTGTCTGCTCTATTTAGTGAATGTCCACAGCAATTAACAAGTGTCTCATTGTTCTCATATCTACGGAAGCCTTTACTTTCATTTTATTGTTGTTTGGGGATTTTGTTTTTCTGTTCAAAGATTTGTGTTTATATCCTTTTCTGAGTTCTTTGTTTATTCTATATACCATCCCACTGTCAGATGTATAGGTGCTAAAGTTATTTTCCCATTCCATAGGCTGCTTCTTCACTAAAATTATGGAACTTTTGCTGAACAGAAGAGTATTTTTAATTTCATGGGCTCATATTTGTTAAGTTTTGGTGTTATTGTCTGTGCTATTAAGATATTGTCTAGAAAATCCTATCCTATGTATTACATTAAGATGCATTCCTTGTTCTTTGCTCTAGCTGATCATGAATATTTTTTCTCAAAATACATTAGTAATTGGGTTTGGGGAGAATAAAAGATGAAGATAGAAATTCATTCTTTTACATGTCAATAGGCAGTTTGACTTGTGATATCTGCTGAAGATGTTGTTTTTCTACAATGTGTGTTCTAGGCCTCTGTGTCAAAATTAAGGGAGCTTAAGGAATGTGGCTTGATACAGTTTCATAATTATTTCCCATTAATCATTGAATTTGTTTTTCTGAGAATAACATTTTAAAAATTATATCATCATATTTTAACTAGACATCCTATATGGTAATACCTCCAAAAGTTTTTGATTGTTCATGATTATTCATGTCTTTGGTGTTTCCATATGAAATTTAAGGCTTTTTTCTCTGTTGTTTTTTTTTCTTCACGATTTATTCATTATATATCCTGATTGAAGTCCCCTCCCTCAACTCCTAACAATCCCACCCTCCTTCCATCTTCCCCAATATCATTTTCCCATAGTCCATTGAAAGAGGGAGTTTTCCACCATTGCCATCTTCCCATAGCTTTGTTAAGTCTCTTCAGGACTTTCTGTATCCTCTCCCTCCATGGGCAGGCAAGGCCACATCACCAGGGCAGTCAACCAATAAAGGCATTCATTATAAAGGCAGTCCCTTCTCCCCTCACTCTGAGATCCACATGGAAACTGAGCTGCCGAAGGGCCACATCTGAGCATGAGGTCTAGGTCCTCTTCTAGACCTCCTCTGCTGGTCTTCTGTTAGTGCATCAGTCTCTGCACGACCTCCTGGGCTCAGATCCTTTAGATTTGTTTGTCTCCTTGTGGGAGTCCTGTCCACTCCATATCCCTCTAACCACACCCATCTCTTCTTCTATAACATTCTATGTCCTCTGCCCAACATTTGGCCTCCAGTCTTAGCAACTGCATCAATCCCCTTTTGGGTGATTCATTTCAGAAAAATGTCCATAGTAGGCTCTCATCCTGTTTTCTCTCTTCATTCATTTCTGCTGTCTATACTGTTTGCCATTCTTAAAGAGATGTAAGCATCTTTCCTAGAGTGCTCCTTAATGTTTAGATTCTTTAAGTCTGCAGATGGCTATCCTATCTTCTATGGCTACTATCACCTTATAAGTGACTTAATATCACGCCTCTCTTCTTTCTAGGTTAACTCACTCATAATGATCTCTTCTAGTTCTATCCATTTCTCTCCTAATTTCATGATTTCCTTGTTTTCTAACTGCTGAGTAGTATTCCATTATGTAAAGGTAACACAATTTCTGTATCCATTCCTCTGTTGAGGGATATCTAGGATATTTTCAGATTGTGGTTGTTACAAACAAAGCTGCTAGGAACATATCTCAGAAAATATCCTTATTGAAAGATGGGGCATCTTTTGGGTATATGCCCAGAAGTCATATAGCTTGATCTTTTTGGAACTTTTATTGATTACACTTTATTCACTTTGTATCCGCCCATAAACCCCTCCCTCCTTCTCCCTAATCCCACCTTCCCTCCCTCTTCTTCACGCATGCCCTTCCCCAAGTCCACTGACAGGGGAGGTCCTCCTCTCCTTCTTTCTGATCTTAGTCTATCAGATTACATCAGGAGTGGCTGCGTTGTCATCTTCTGTGGCCTGGTAAGGCTGCTCCCCACTCAGGGGGAGGTGATCAAAGAGCAAGCCAATCAGTTCATGTCAGAGGCAGTCCCTCTTCCCATTAATATGTAACCCACTTGGACACTGAACTGCCATGAGCTGCATCTGTGCAGGGCTTCTAGGTTATCTCCATGCATGCTTCTTGGTTGGAGTATGAGTCTCTGGAAAGATCCTTTTGTTCAAATTTTATTGTTCAGTTGCTCTCCTTGTGGAGTTCCTGTCCTCTCCAGATCTTACTATTTCCCTCTTCTTTCATAAGATTCCATGCACTCTGCCCAACAGTTGGCCATAAGTCTCAGCGTCTGCTTTGATAGTCTGCAGGGCAGAGCCTTTTAGAGGCCCTCTGTGGCAGGTTCGTAACTTGTTTCCTGTTTTCTTCTTCTTCTTATGTCCATCCTCTTTTCCTTTCAGAATGGGGATGAGTGAGCTGTCCCAGAAGCAGAAAGACACACACAGTATATACTCACTCATATAGACATATAATATAGGATAAACCTACTAAAATCTGTATACCTAAAGAAAATGTATTGGGATTTTAAAAGAGATTTCATCAAGTCTGTAGATTGCTTTTGGTAATATGGTCTTCTATCAAACCATGGGCCTGGTAAATCTTTCTATCTTGAAGAATCTTCCTTGCTTTCTTTCTTTAAAATTTTTCATTGTATAAATCTTTCAATTTCACTTTTATCTTCTTTCACTTATATAGATAAAGACCTATGTACATTTGAGGCTGTTGTGAACAGCATGGTTTATGAAATTTCTTTCTCAGTATGGTTGTGATTTGTATAAATTTCCCTATTTTTTCTTGATAAATTTCCCTGATCTTATATTAGTATCTTTATTTCATTTTGAAATGACATTTTTGCTAAAGCAATAAATATGGATTTAATCTATATTTCTGCACATAACATTTTTCTCAGCACCAAGAAGTAGAAAGTAATTTTGCCAATCTAAGTTTGTTACACCTTTGACAAAAAATTATGTAGCCATAGGCATGTGGGTTAATTTACAGAATCTTCAACTCTATTTCATTGACCTTCATGGTTGCTTTGTATGAGTGGCTTGTGTTTTGGTCACTATATAGTGAATGATGTGTAAAACATCATTCTATTTGTTAAGAATTTCTTGTGATATATGGGTCTTTTTTACTTCCATACTCTGAAAGCTATTTTTTTCTACTCTAGTAAAGAAAGTAAGTGGCAGTTTTATGTAGATTCTTTTTAATATATAATGACCACTACCTGTAATAATTCTGCCATTTGGGGGTTAATGATCCTGTTTTTACATAAACATAGGGTCTCTTTTCATTTGTAGTGTTTTTTCTCATTTCTTTCATAATGTCTTAAAGGTTTAATTTTGGAGGTCTTTCATCTTTGTTTTAAAGTTTTAATAAAATTTATTTATTTCTATTGACCTTACATACTGGTTGTAGCCTGATTCTCCTCCCTCCTCATTTCCCCTTCCCTCATCAAACTCTCTCCCCTGTTCCTCAGAAATGGGGGATACTTTACCATTCACCTCAGCTTAATTATGCTTATTTGCATGTATATTTTTCTTAATGTTATAAAGTTTTTATGATTATGTTTTCTGCAAGTTCATTAGTATTTTAATATTTATTATATGAAACTGAATGCCTCAATATTTACTGCATATAAACTAACAATTTTGATCCTATCATAATGATTATTTCATTGTTTAGTAGATAGTGTTCTTCCATCTACCTTCTAATTATGGTCGAAAAATAGATGGCCTCCGGGAAATGCAAATTAAAATGAGTGTGAGATTTCACCTTACACCCAACAAAATGGCTAAGATCAAAAACTCAAGTGACAATATATGCTGGAAAGAATGTGGAGAAAAGGGAACCCTTCTCCTTTGTTGGTAGGAAAGTAAATTTGTACAACCATTTTGAAAATCAATCTGAGGTTTTCTCAGAAAATTAAGAACAGTGATACGTCAAGATCCAGCTATACCACTCCAGGCATATATCCAAAAGATGCTCAAGTATACAACAAGGACATTTGCTCATGTTCGTAGTAGCTTTATTCATAATAGCCAGAATCTGGAAACAACCCAAATGTCCCATCAACTGAGGAATGGATACAAGAATTTTGTATCCATTTCCAAAATAGAATACTATTACTCAGCAATTAAAAACAAGGAAATCATGAAATTTTCAGGCAAATGGTGGGACCTAGAAAAGATTATCCTGAGTGAGGTATCACAGAAGCAGAAAGACACACAGGGTAAACACTCACTTATAAGTGGATTTTAGGCATGTAATATAGGATAAACATACTAAAATCTGTACACCTAAAGAAGTCAAACAAGAAGGATTCAGAAAGGCAAATGGGATGAAAATCGGAAGAGGGAGAAAAAAAGGAACAGGACAAGAGCCCACCACAAAGGGCCTCTGAAAAACTCTACCCATCAGGCTATCAAAGCAGATGTTGAGACTCATAGCCAAACTTTGGCATGGTGTAGAGAATCTTAGGAAAGAAAGGGGAAATAGTAAGACCTGTAGGGAAGAGAAGTTCTACAAAATGAGCAACAGAAATACAAAATGAGCAACAGAACCAAAATATCTGGACACAAGGATCTTTTTTGAGACTAATACTCCAACCAAGGATCATGCAATGAGATAACCTAGAACCCCTGCACAGATATTGCCCTTGGTAGCTCAATGTCCAAGTGTGTTCCCTAATAATGGAACAGGGACTGTCTGATGTGAACTCAGTGGCTGGCTCTTTGATCACCTTATCCTGAGTGGGGAGAAGCTTAGGAGGCCACAGAGGAAGATAATGCTGCCAGTCCTGATCAGACCTGATAGGTTAGGGAGGGGAGGAAAACATCCCATATCAGTGGACTTGGGGAGGACCATGGGAGGAGATGAGGAAGGGAGGCTGGGCTTAGGAGGGAAAGAGGAAGTGGACTACAGCTGGGATACAAAGTGGATAAACTTGAATTAATAAAAAGATAAATAAATTTGAAAAAGATAGATGGCCTTCTTTCTCTTAACACAATCTCTGGGTATATTTAACAGTTAGACAATTATTTTTTTAGAAAAACTGATAAGATTTGAGGCATTTTTTTATTTTTATTTGTATTATCATTATTAATTACACTTTATTCATTCTGTATCCTCCCACAAGCCCCTCCCTCCTCCCCTCCCTATCCCACCCTTCCTCTCCTTTCTGCATGCATGCCCCTCCCCAAGTCCACTGATAGGGGAGGTCTTCCTCTCCTTCTTTCTGATCTTAGACTATCAGTTCTCATCAGAAGTGGCTGCATTGTCATCTTCTGTGGCCTGGTAAGGCTGCTCCCCCCTTAGGCAATTTTTAAATGTTTAATCTAATAAGTCTTCATCGTTTTATTAACAAATGGGTGACATTTTTATTTAACATTCTTAATGATATATGTTTTCTAGTTCTTCTAACTTTTATTGATATCGATCTGATTCCTTGTTTTTTTTTTTATTTCTTCCTAATTTTCTTTCTTTTGTTTCTATGAAGCAATTTATGCTTATGTTGGGTTGACTCTTCCAATTTCATTTAGCACTTTTGTTAAGCATCCTGTTCTCAAAGGTTCAATTCCAAGTAATACTCAATGAAGAAAAACAAGCTATTATAACTTCAACAAATTCAACATGTGTTAGTACACGTAAACTTTATTAAAGTCCACTAATACAATACCAATCACCTTATGCCTGTCAAGTGGCAATACAAGTGAAGTTAAAAACTATTTAACAAAAAATAAATAATAAGGGATGGCTCGGTAAAAACAGAAACAAAGTTAAATAAATGAAAATTGCCTATGTAAACACTGATCTTTCTGACAGACCCTTGAGGTCACTAATCAGCTGCCATTGTTGGTAGTCCCATTGTACTCTTGCATCCCTACTCCACTAGGTCAACTGTTGAAAACCTAATTGTGCATGTCATTAGTCTATCACATCCTTCAGACAATTGTCTACATACTAGTGACTACATTTCTCCACACACTGGCCAAATGACTAATTGTGTCTTATCTGAACCTACATCATCTCAGTATCACACCACTGAGTCATTCCATTTAGCTCCAAGAATAAACACCATACAGCACCTGCTTAAAACAGGACGAATTATACTAAGACAATGCAAAGAACTGAACCAATTATCTACTCAGTAACAATTCAAAAAAAATCTATTTAAAATGGTAAAAAATTAACTCCAAAATAATTTTTAGAAAATTATGTAGAGCCTGATACACAGCCAGAGCCAGAAAAGGAACTACAGACACTCATGGAGTAGGAATTGTGACCATAACAAGATTTAAAGTTTTGTCTAGAGCCACAGATTGACCAAGACTCAAACCCAGCACCAGAATCTAGTCCAAAATAGTCCCAAAATATAAAGGAGGCCACTTATCATAGAAGGAACTCCCAGCAGTATTACATGCTTATAGAAATTTGGAAAGAAATAAGATTAATGCCAGAAGTAATACAGCAATCTGTGTAGCCTATACATGGACATTAATAATTGCTATAAAACAGTATTCTACTGTTGGGGTGAGATCATGGATAGCCTTGAACAGCATTCTTACAACTGAAATTAGAAAAAAAAACACATCTCAAAGCAACTAAAATGTTATCTTTCACAATATTGCAGAGACTCTCATTGAAAAAAAGAAAATTGATCTCCAAAATCTGAACTTTTAATGTACAAGTCACAATGAAGAAATACAGTATGGAAAACTAAAACAACTATATTCTCTAAAACATACCAAACACAGAATCATGTCCTTACATAGGAATGACTTCAGTGAAATGCCAATGAATATTGAACAAATGTCTTCAAAGAAATGAAAAAAAACCCACAAGATTATGAATAAGTAACATAAGAAAATAGTATATTATAAAAACTGGAATTCAAAAAAATATATAAAAACTAAATTAAAACAAACCATAATTCTCATGAAGAAAACCTCAATAAAGCAAATAAAAGTTTAGTAAAAGGGGGAACTGTAGAGAGCTGCGGAATGCTATGCCTTAAAGATGGAGCTGGTTTCCGCCTTCCACCTTCCCGATGGTGAGTGCTCTTTGTCACGAACAACTCCACATTTGGCTAAGGCCGAGGATCTGGCTTGCTTCCATGTATGTGGACCTATCTGCATTGCCCCCGTGGCACGCCTGGGTTGGCTACCCAGAGGCTATTTAAGCTGTGGGCTGGCTTTCCCCGGGGTCCGAGGATTGTTCAATGTTCCTGAATAAACTGCATTGAAAAAAAAGAAAAAGAAAAAAAAAACCCTCATGAATATAATATATCACAAGTGGGACAGAATATTAAGGACTGAATGCAAGGCAAAACAATGGAAATATTCAGTTAAAGGAAATGTTAAATTGTTTTTAATATATGTAAAGAATTTGTGTGATCTTTTGGACACAATTAAAAGACCAAATCTATGACCTATGCACATAAAAGGTAAGGAATAATTTCATGCCAAAAGCAAAGAAATTATTTTCAATAAAATTATAGCAGGAAGTTTACCAACTATACAGAGAGGAGGTTCATCCAGAACATCAAGTATATAGAAACAGAAAACAGATATCCCCAATATCAAAGCAGATTTCTAACATAAAATACACAGAACAAAGAATGTGTAAAGAGGGGGAGGCCAAGATGGCAGCGCCAGGAGAACATTGCATCTGAGGAGCAGGACAACATTTTCCATACAGCGACCAAGAGGATGAACTCTGGGCCCTAAAACAACAGTGATCATGTTTCCCAGGTGAGAGGAAACCTCCACTGCATGGAAATCAGGCGGGTCCACGCTCAGGCCACCCAGCCAGAACCCAGAAGAGATCCCTGGTCAAGCAGGTACTAGGTTGCCAGACCAGAGCCACACACCTGCATGTCCCAATCATCTTCCCAGGCTGATTGGTGGGCACAAAAACCCCAGAGACTGGGAGTCCCAGTTGCGAGAAAAACACACAGGGAAGGAAAGTAGTGGGACTGGCCACAGGTCACCCAGTTTTTCCCTGGAAAAAGTCTCTGCAGACCTGCAGTTATGAGCCCCTAACATTGAACTGGGCTCCAGGCTCCAGCGCCAGCATGGAGAGAGGCTGCACGCCCAGCTCTCTAGCACAGACTGAGATGTGCACCCTAGTGCAAAAGAGACTGGGAGTTCCTGTCAGGAGAGGCCCCCACAGGGAAGGAAGGAAAAAGTACTGACTTGGGCTACCCAGGATTTAATGAGTCACCATCACTGATCTGGCCACAAGCCGGAAGCACAGACAGTTGTTGGGCACCCAGCTCCCACAGACTAATAGGCAGCATGCATGCCGCCAGCCCAGAGACCTGCTTTGTACCAACTATTCCTCACAGACAGAACTGTGCACCCCAGGACAGCAGAGACTTGGAGTCACTGTCTGGAGAAATCCTCACAGGGAACGAAGCAAAGGGGATGGACTTACACCAACCAGTATATCCCCAGAAAAGGTGCCACAGACTGGCCCAAACCAGGAACCTGCTGTGCACCAGAGAGCCTGGTGTTACCAGGAGAGCAGTACTCACCTGCCACAGATTACTGCTTGGGTACTGGGGCACAGAGCCTCAACCTCAGACCTACAAAAGCCCAGGATCCCCGAGATCAACACCCAGATACTGCTCCCAGGGGCAACCAGTTATCCCTAACAAAACCAACCAAACTACGGGACACACAGGTTACAGCAGCAGATCACAAAATTCACAGCAAGAAAGAGGGCAGCTGACTTCAGGTCTTCTCCCAGTGAGAAGAGAGCCCTCTCAAATAACAAGGACCACAGTTACCATTCAGGTCTCTACACCTGAGGTGAGCAGCAGCAACCCTGAAAAATAGCAGCCATCAGGTGACTATACCCAAAAAGGTGATAAGGTTTCCTTCAGGAAAAACGATCTTCGTGCCAAGGGGATTGATTCTCTCCAACACAGGATTCCAGGAACCACCAAAAACCAACTCCAAACACCTAAGATAACCCAATGGGTAGAGGCAAGCATAAAAGTTCAACCAACAAAAGCTAGAGCAATATGGAATCACCAGAACCAAGTTATCCAGAGGCAAGTAGCACTAGACACCCCAGCATAACTGAAATTCAAGAAGTTGACTTAACATCTATGATCATGAAGAGGATAACAGAGGAAACAAAAAAATGCGTAAAGAAATAGAGGAAGATAAAAACAAACAGATTATGGCCATGCTTAAAGAAACAGAAGAAGTTGCAGCCAAACAGTCTGTGGCCTATAGAGAAGAAATGCTTAAATCACTAAATGAAATAAAAGAAACAGGGGATTGTTCAAACAAACAGCTGAAGGAATTGAAGAAAAACAGGAAAATACAGTCAGACATGTGAAGGAAATCAACAAAATGGCTCAAGACCTAAAGATAGAATTGGAAAACTTAAAGAAATCACAAATGGAGGAAATTGTGTAGCAAAAGAACTTAGGGAAGAAAACAGGAACTATAGAGGTGAGCATAACCAATAGACTACAAGACATGGAAGAAAGAATCTCATGTGTAGAAGATACAATGGAAGAAATCGGCGTATCTGTCAAAGAAAATGTTAAATCTAAAAAATTCCTGACACAGACCATCCAAGAAATTCAAGACAACATAAAAAGACCAAACGTGAGAATAATAGGAGTAGAGGAATAAGAAGATTCCCTGCTCCAAGGACCAGAAAATATTTTTACAAAATCATTGAAGAAAATTTCCCCAACTTGAAGGAGAGGCCAATAAGAATACAAGAGGCCTACAGAACACCCAATAAATTAGACCAGAAAAGAAAATCCTCCCACCACATAATAATCAAAACCGTAAGTATACAGAATAAAGAAAAAAATACTATAAGCTGCAAGAGAAAAAGGCCAAGTAACATATAATAGCAAACTCATTAGAATCACACCTGACTACTCAACAGAGACTATGAAAGCCAGAAGGGCCTGGACGGATATCATGCAGACCCTAAGAGAACACAGATGTCAGCCCAGGCTACTATACCTAGGAAAACTCAGTACTCATAGATGGAGAAAACAAGATATTCAACGACAAAAACAGAATTCAACAACACCTACACACAAATTCAGCGTTACAAAAGACGCTAGAAGGGAAAATACAACCCAAGAAAACTAGCTACTTTCAAGAAAACACAGGAAATAATTACCTCATTACAGTAAAACAAAAAGCAACCAAGCACACAACCTATGACAACAGCCAACATTAAAAATAAAGGATCTAAGAGCCACTGGTCATTAATCTCTCTCTACATCAATGGACTCAATTCTCAAATAAAAAGATACAGACTACCACAATGGATATGTAAACCAAACCCAGCAATCTGTTGTATACAAGAAACACACCTAAGTCACAAAGATAGACATTACCTGAGGGTAAAGGGTTGGAAGACAGCTTTCCAAGCAAATGGACCCAAGAAGCAAGGAGGAGAAGCCATGCTAACAGCTGATAAAATAGACTTTCAACCTAAATTAATCAAAAGAGGTGGGGAAGGACACTTCATACTTATCAAGGGAAAATTCCAACAAGAAGACATCACAATCCTGAACATCTATGCCCCAAATACAATGGCACCCACATTTGTAAAAGAAACATTGATAAAACTTAAACAACACATTGATCCCCACATGTTAAGAGTGGGACACTTCAACACCCCACTCTCAACAAAGGACAGGTTAACAAAACAGAAATTAAACAAAGAAACAATGTCTCTGACAGAGGTCATGAATCAAATGGACCTAACAGACATTTACAGAACCTTACATCCAAACACAAAAGAATTTACCTTCTTCTCAGCACCTCATGGAACCTTCTCCAAAATAGACCATATAGGTGGTCATAAAGTGAGCCTCAACAGATACAAGATGATTGAAATAATCTCTTGTATCCTGTCTGATCACCATGGAATAAAGCTGGACCTCAACAACAGCAGAAATAGCAAAAAGCTTACACACACATGGAAACTGAACAACTTGCTACTAAATGACAGCTGGGTTGGGGAAGTAATAAAGAAAGAAATTAAAGACTTCCTAGAACTCAATGAAAATGAAGACACAACATACCCAAACTTGTGGGACACAATGAAAGCAGTGCTAAGAGGAAAGTTCATAGCACTAAGTGCCTTCAAGAAGAAATTCAAGACAGCTCATTCAAGCAACTTAATGCTCACTTAAAAACCCTAGAAAAAGAAGAAGCAGGCACACCAAAGAAGAGTAGACAACGGGAAATAATCATACTCAGGGCTGAAATCAATCAATTAGAAACAAATAAAACAATTCAAAGAATCAATGAAACCAAAAGCTGGGTCTTTGAGAAAATCAACAAGATAGACAAACCCTTAGCTGAGCTAACTAAAAGGCAGAGAAACGCCACCCAAATCAACAAAATCAGAAATGAAAAGGGGGACATAACTACAGACACTAAGGAAATCCAAAAAATCATTCGGACTTACTTCAAAAGTCTATATGCCACAACGTTTGAAAATCTAAATGAAATGATCAATTTTCTTGATAGATTTGACTTACCAAAGCTGAATCAGGACCAGGTAAATCAACTAAATAGTCCTCTATCCCTCAAGAAAGTAGAAGTGGTCATTGAAAGTCTCCCATCCAAAAAAAGCCCAAGACCAGATGGTTTCAGTGCAGAATTCTACCAGACCTTCAAAGAAGAGCTAACTGCAGTTCGTTTCAAACTATTCCACAAAATAGAAACAGAAGGAACATTAGCAAACTCATTTTATGAAGCCCCAGTCACTTTGGTACCTAAACCAGACAAAGACCCAAAAAAGAAAGAGAATTTCAGGACAATCTTCTTTATGAACATTAAGGCAAAAATACTCAATAAAATACTTGCAAACCGAATACAAGAACACATCAAAGATATTATCCACTATGACCAAGTAGGTTTCATCCCAGGTATGCAGGGGTGGTTCAATATATGGAAATCCATCAATGTGATCCACCATATTAACAAACTGAAAGAAAAAAAAAACACATGATAATCTCCCTAGATGCTGAAAAAGCATTTGACAAAATCCAACACCCATTCATGTTTAAAGTATTGGAGAGATCAGGGATAAAAGGCACATATCTAAACATAGAAAAGGCAATATACAGCAAGCCTATAGCCAACATTAAAGTGAACTGAGAGAAACTTAAAGCAATCCCACTGAAATCAGGGACAAGTCAAGGCTCTCCCCTCTCTCCTTATCTCTTCAACATAGTGATGGAAGTCCTTGCTAGAGCAATAAGACAAATAAAGGAGATCAAGGGAATACAAATTGGAAAGGAAGAAGTCAAATTATCACTATTTGCAGATGATATGATAGTATACGTGAGTGACCCCAGAAACTCTACCAGGGAACTCCTACAGCTGATAAACATCTTCAGCAAAGTGGCTGGATACAAAATTAACTCAAAAAAATCAGTAGCCCTCCTTTATACAAAAGAAAAAAGGGCTGGGAAAGAAATAAGGAAAACAACACCCTTCACAATAGCTACAAATGACATAAAGTACCTTGGAGTAACCCTAACCAAGGAAGTCAAAGACTTGTATGAAAAAAATTTCAAATCTCTGAAGAAAGAATTAGAAGAATATATGAGAAGATGGAAAGATCTCCCATGCTCATGGCTTGGCATGATTAACATAGGAAAAATAGCTATCTTACCAAAAGCAATCTGCAGGTTCAATGCAATTCCCATCAAATTGCCAACACGATTCTTTACAGACCTGGAAAGAAAAATTCTCAACTTCATCTGGAATAACAAGAAACCCAGAATTGCTAAAACAATTCTCTACAATAAAAGATCTTCTGGAAGTGTCTCCATCCATGATCTTAAGCTGTACTATAGAACAACAGTTATAAAAACTGCATGGTAGTGGCATAGAAACAGAGTGGTGGATCAATGGAACTGAACAGAGGACCCAGAAATAAACCAACACACTTATCGACCTGATTTTTGACAAAGATGCCAAAACCATACAATGGAGAAAAGATAGCATCTTCAACAAATGGTCCTGGTCTAACTGCATGTCTACATGTAGCAAAATGCAAATAGATCCATACTTATCACCCTGCACAAAACTGAAGTCCAAGTGGATCAAAGACCTCAACATAAAACCACATGTTACATGGGATAGAAAAAAAAGTGGGGAAAACCCTTGAACTCATTGGCACAGGAGAGAACTTTCTGAACAGAACACCAACAGCACAGGCTCTAAGAGCAACAATCAATAAATGGGACCTCATGAAATTGAAAAGCTTCTGTAAATCAAAGAACACCATCATCAAAACAAAACGACTGCCTACAGATTGGGAAAGAATCTTCACCAACCCTTTATCTGACAGAGGACTAATATCCAGTATATATAAAGAACTAAAGAAGCTGAAAAACTGCAAACCAAGTATTCCAATTAAAAATGACAAACAGAGCTAAACAGAGAACTCTCTGTAGAGGAACATCGAATGGCCAAGAAACACTTAAAGAAATGCTCAACTTCATTCGCCATTAGGGAAATGCAAATCAAAATGACCCTGAGATTTCACCTTACACAGATCAGAATGGCCAACATGAAAAACTTAAGTGACAACACATGTTGGAGTGGTTGTGGAGAAAAGGGAACCCTCCTCCACTGCTGGTAGGAATGTAAACTTGTACAACCACTCTGGAAATCAATCTGGTGCTTTCTCAGACATCTAGGAATAGCACTTCCTCAAGATCCAGCCATACCACTCCTAGGCATATATCCAAAAGAGGCTCAAGTACACAATCAGGACATTTGCTCAACCATGTTTGTAGTAGCTTTATTTTTAATAGCCAGAAGCTGGAAACAGCCCGGAAGCCCCTCAACTGAAGAATAGATGCAAAAACTGTCGTACATCTACACAATGGAGTATTACTCATCAATGAAAAATAAGGAAATCATGAAATTTGCAGGTAAATGATGGGACCTAGAAAGGATCATCCTGAGTGAGCTGTCCCAAAAGCAGAAAGACACACATACTCATTCATATAGACATATAACATAGGATTAACATACTAAAATCTGTACATCTAAGGAAACTAATCAAGAGAGAGGACCCTGACTAAAGCGCTTAATCCCCATCCTGAAAGGCAAAAAGGATGGACATCAAAAGAAGAAGAAAACATGAAACAACCTAGGAATCTGCCACAGACGGCCTCTGAAAACCTCTGCCCTGAAGAATATCAAAGCAGATGCTGAGACTTATGGCCAATTGTTGGGCAACGTGCAGGGAATCTTATGTAAGAAGTAGGATATAGTAAGAGCTGGAGAGGATGGGAACCACACAAGGAGAGCAACAGAACCAGAAAATTTGAACACAGGGAACTTCCCAGAGACTGATATTCCAACCAAGGACTATTCATGGAGATAACCTAGAACCACTGCACAGATGTAGCCCAAGACAGTTAAGTGTCCAAGTGGGTTACATAGAAATGGGAAGAGATTTTGCCTCTGACAAAATCTGATTGGCCTGCTCTTTGATCACCTCCCCCTGAGGGGGGACCAGCCTTACCAGGCCACAGAAGATGACAATGCAACCACTCCTGATGTGATCTGATAGACTAAGATCAGAAGGAAGGAGAGGAGGACCTCCCTTATCAGTGGGGTGGGGCATGAGTGAAGAAGGGGGAGGGAGGGTGAGACTGGGAGGGGAAGAGAGAGGGGTTTATGGGAGGATACAAGGTGAATAATGTGTAATTAATAAAAAAACAATTTAAAAAAGAATGTGTAAAGAAAACTACAAAAAAAGCAGAATCACCCAGACACAGAAAAATGTAGGACAAACAAACAAAAAATACAAAACAACAACAACAAAAAACCCTAACAGTTCTGAACAGCTCCTGAACAGAAACTTTCAAAACCAAAGGTCTTGGATGATAACTTTAATATCTGATGTAGTTTAAGATCACCACTACTAACCCAGACTAGTAGATCCAGAAAACTATCTGTTGTGATTGGTGGAGAAAAGAAGGAGGAGGAGGAGGAGAGAAGAGGAAGAAGAGGAGAAAGAGAAGCAGTCTTGGATAAAAGTTGGCTAAAATAATTTAGGTTCACTAGACAGACACTTCACCTATTACTGGAGGAAATACATCAGAGTCAAGAGAAGTATAAACAAATAGAAGAGTATTCAAGGAACAAATAAAGCTAAAGCAATATTTAAGAAAACAAACACTAATAAAAATATTAGAAATTTTAAAAAACTATAGGAATTAACAAGTATGTATCAATAATAACTCTGAACATAATTTTCCATTCAAAAGGCACAGACTATGAGATTAGTTTTTTAAAAGGATTTATTCACTATCCCCAAGAAATAAATCTTATTTTGAAAGATAATCACTACATTAAGGTTAAAGATGAGAGAAAGTATTTTAAACAAATGATACAAGAAAACAAGCAAGTATCACTATTCCAATATAGGAAAAAAGTAGATTTCAACCCAAATGTAGTCATAATAAAAAGAAAGTCACTTTGTAGTAATTAAACAATCAATCCATGAAAAAAACATTACAATTTTAAAGTCATATGCTCTGAGTATAAAATATTTATTCATAAAATAAAATCTCTTAGATATTCAAAATTAACAGAAACATATAACAATGGATCACTTCTATATGCCACCCTATTAAAAGGCATCCTGATCCCCCCAAAAAATACAAAAACATTTCAGTTAAGTGACATCTTACATCAAATGGACCTATCAGACAGGTATAGATTATTTACCTAAACTCTATGAAATACCTGTTCTTCTTAAAATCCAGTGTAACATTTTATAAAATAGATCATATATTAGGATAAAATTCATCTTGCAAAAATTACAGAAAACTGAAATAACTTATTATTTTCTGTATGACTAAATTGTAATACAAGTAAAAATTAACATTAAGAGAGTCGACAACAAACACATAAGCTCACATCGACTAAACAACATGCTTTTTAATGAAAAGGTCACTGAAATCAATAAACATATTTCTAATCCTGAATTTAATACCACTCCTAACCATATGCTCAATTATACAGCAAGGACATTTGTTCTACCATGTTTGTAGCAGCTCTATTCATAATAGCAAGAAGCTGGAAACCTAGATGTCCCTCAGTGGAGGAATGAATACAGAAATAGTGGTACATTTACACAATGAATACTAATCAGCTATTTAAAACAAGGAAATCATGAAATTTGTAGACAAATAATGGGAACTAGAAAACATCATCTTGAGTGAGTTAACCCAGAAGCAGAAAGATACATATGGTGTATATTCACTTGTAAGTGGATATTAGCCATGTAATATAAAATAAACATACTAAAATCTATACTCCTAAAAAGGTAAACAATAAGGAAGACCTTATGGAAGACACTCAATCTTAGTTCAGAAGGACAAATGCGATAGACATTGGAAGCAGGAGAAGAAAGGGAACAGAATAGGAGCCTACCACAGATGGCTACATACTTACCGAGGTATCAAAAAGCAGAGACTGAGACTAATAGCCAAACTTTGGGCAGAGTGCAGGTAATCTTATAAAAGAAGGGGGAGATAGAAAGACATGGAGGGGACAGGAGCTCCAAAATGAAACCAATGGAGCCAAAACAAAAACCAAAACAAACAAACAAACAAAAAACCAAAAACCAAAAACAAACAAACCCAAAAAACTGAGCTTGGGTGCCCTGCAGAGACTGATACTCCAACCAAGGACAATGCATGGATAGTAACTAAAACCCAGGCTCAGATGTAGCCCATAGAGTCAGTCTCCAAATGGATTCCCTAATAGGGAAGTGGGGTCTTTCTCTGGCATGAGCTCAAAGACAGGCGCTCTGATCACCTCTCCCTGAGGGAAGCAGCCTTCCTAGGCCACAGAGGAAAACAATGCAACCAGTCCTGATGAGTCCTGATGACGGTCAAATAGAAGTTGAAGAAGACCTCACCTATCAGTGGAGTAGGGGAGGGGCATAAAGGGAGGAAATGGAGGATGGGTGGAATTGGGAGGAGACTAGGAAGTGGGCCTCAGTCAGGATTCAAATTGAATAAATTGTAATAAATAATAATAATAATAATAATTTTTAAAAAGAATGTAGCACAAAAAAACCATGTCACTATAAAATCTATGGGATAAAGTGAAATCAGTCTTTAAAAGTTATCTGTAGTCAGAGCACCAGGAAGGAGAGCAATAAATGCAAAAGAAGAGAAGAGAGAAAACTAACAATAAGAATGTCTGAAAAAACTCATAAGGCAACACACTATTGAATACTTAGCCAAAATAAAATTAATATACACAAATATGTACAGCTGTATACATATAGGTTAAGTGAAATGTTCTCTAGTCTGACAATGTTCCCTCTAAGTGCCAAAGACTACATTAAAAACAAAAACAAGAAAACAAAACTAGGCCTACGACTCCCTCTTTTCAGTTGTTGGTCAGAGTTAATAGACCCCAAAACACTATAGGCTACTGTTAATATCCTTGGTTGCCCACTTCCCAGAGGTGGAAGGTAAGTATCTATTGCTGAAACCACCATGTACTTCAGACACAGGGCCCAGAGACTCCTGAACTTAACTGACGCTGAATGCCTCCTCCTTGAAAACTAGTTTTCATGGTAATAGAAGGCAGCATGCAAGTTTGTATTTATGTTTGTATGATTAACAAATATATGCTTGCCTAGTCAGTTCTGAATTTCCAAAATAAAGCCAACCTGATGATGGTAAATAAGTTTTTTTACATATATTTGTATTGCATTTTATTGATGATTTTAGCATCTATGTTCATCATGTATATTGGCCTGCAATTCTGTTTTTGTTGTTGTCTTTACCTGGTGTTTACAATAAAGAAATAGTGCTTTCATAGAAGAAATGTGGAAGAGATACTATTTTTCTTTGTTTACAAATAATTTAAAAAGCATTAAATATAAATAGTCTTTGAAAGTTTTGTAGAATTCTGCTAATTTTAGTCAGACTTTAAGTCACATTTTATATTTTTCTGTTATGGGTACTTTTTGGTTGCTGATCTGTTTCTCGATTTAAATTAAATTTGGATGAATATAGACATTCATTCACTCTTTTTAGGCTATGTTAATTGAATATGGGTCTCTAAAGCACTCCCTTACAATATTCTAAATTTCTTTGATGTCTGCTGTAATGTTCCCATTTACGTTCTGATTTCATTAATTTCAGTAATTTTGGGGGGGAGGAGTATCATTTAACTGGGCCAAAGTTCTTCCATTCTTGTTTCTTTTCTCAAAGAACTTTCTCTTAGATTATTATTTGTTGTTGTTAGGTACACACAGTAAAGTTTATTTTGGTGCATGGCATACTTAAATCCATTAATAAATAAATTAATCAGCAAATTCCTGCCTGGCTCGCCTCTGGTTTATATGAATAGTGTCTAGATGTTACAAGGTGTTATTATCTCACACTCGCAGAGGACGCTTCACTCCAGAGCTCCTGCTTGCAACAAAGCATCTTAAATAAACCAAGAAGACGGCATATACCACACAGTATAGAATCTCTTTATATGACTCATTTTATAACAAGTTCAAAGAAGGAAGCTGGATGGGAGACAAAGTGGAGAGACAGTTCCCACCCACTTTCCTCAGTTTCAGAAAACCTTCCAAGAGATGACCCAAACTCTCAGAGAGGAGAGAATAAGCCCCTCGAGTGCTCAGACCAGGTGCCCCGTTACAGCACATGCTTTAGAAGCTAGGGAGGGGCTAGAAGCTGGCCTGCAGCTGGCGCTTAGGGTGATACCAATAGGCCAGGAAGAACGTTCTCTATCTCATGTAAAGGGAGGCCGAGAAAGGAATGTGATCCTTCCCCAATTCACTGTGGGTGACAAAGGGACTTTTATTGTTTCTAAATGACTTAGGATGTACAAGCTCCTTGGTCCTCAGAAACCTACTGAGTCCCAGAGAACATGTCGGGCAGACTGTGCCTTTCCCAGACAGAGACTCCTGTCTGTGAACTGGAAACAGAAGAGGCAGCAGAGAGTCCCTGACCTCCTCCTCCTCTCACTGCCTCCTTTCGCTGGAGTTAATTCTTGAGGTTGAGGCATGCCACATCTCACCTACTTTTGTGTTTTCTTTTCTTTTCTTTTTCTTCTTTTCCTTTGATTTTTCAGGGCAGGGTCTTTCTGTGTAGCCTTGACTGTCCTGGAACTTACTTTGTAGATCAGACTGGCCTCAAACTGCTTGCCTCTGCCTCCCAAGCGCTTTGATTAAACATATGCTCCACCACATCCGGCTTTACCTATGTTTCTAAAAGATCCTGGAACAAAGAGGAAACATAGCAGAAACACATCTCTTTTTAATGGCTACTTTAAAACCATGGCTCACAGCTGGAGATAGAATATAGTTATCAGTCTTTACTAATAGCATTATAAACTGCTTCCAGGCACAGGGGGCCCTGTGTGAAATTAACCCCTTTCTAACCTACATCCCTTTCTAGCCTTCTGAAAAAGCTCTCAGTCATGTGTGTTACTGGAGAGACTTGGAACTGTGCTTGGAGCTTCTCTTGAGGAAAGGGACATGTCAGAAGAGGGAGAGGACCTCCCAGCAGTAGGCCCACTGGATTAGTCTTCTTTCTGGGCTCACGAAGAAGAAACTCAGCAGGTGTTGTTCAAAAGTCAATTCAGGCCACCTTCTTCAGGGTCCTGAGACAAACAGGCATTTTTTCCATGGCCAGCAAGCCAACTGTTCAGAGAGACCAGTCTCTCATCATTGTAGTTGGAGCATGGGGCTTCAAGATGCTTTGTGGATTCTTCTCCACCAGAGGACACCATCTCACTTCCCCTGTCAGAAGCAGATCCTCTCCATTCATGGAGTCCAGGTATTGCATCTGTTTCCTCACGAGCAATTCCAGCTGTCAAGGTTTTTCACATTTCTGGTTGAGTCAGTTCTCTGGAGGGTAGCAGTCAGCCCATGGTCATCTGAAAGGATCTCCTTGTCATATCCCAAGATTACCACATAGAAATTGTTTGTAATGAGAGCTGTGTTCTTCTCTAGGATATAGGAATTGACCCCCCATTACTCTGCCTACCTGCTCCACATCTTCCCACATGGAATGAACTATGATCTGGCACATGTGTTTTCCAGTCCAGCCTTCTTGCTTCATTCCAAATAGACACATCCAGAGATGAAACAGGATTATAAGAAACCAGTTGAATGTATCAGGCATCTGAACCTCAGAAAAAAAAATCCTCAAAATCAGTTTTCTCCATACAAGACATGTGCATGCTTAAGGCTGCAATCTTAATCTTCCATTTGCTGGATTTCAAAGGTTCAGTGAATCCCTTCATGAAGAGACCAACCTTCTCCTCAACGAACTTCTGAAAATTTTGGAGAGTAGGAAGCTTCTTACTTGTGGTGTGGTATTTCTACTCTGCAACATTTTGTTCTGATCCTGCACAGATTCAAGACTAATTCAGATCACTGGGATATGCTGGACTAAGTCCTGCCCCACTGTCTTTGGGTAGGAGACTCTGATACCAGTTGGCTGCATGTTTGATCCCACTGGGAGATGCTAGTGTGCTTCCTTTTTTTCTTCATCTGGACTTTTTCACACCATTATTGGAGTCCTTCCTCCTGGCAGCACATGGTTTCCTCTCCAGACTAACCCATGGTGGCATCCTCCTGCTTCCTCTCTTTCCATCCTTCTTATTTCTTAGATTAATTGATTCTTTGTGTATTGCTCTTTGTTTCAATTTTATTGATTTTCTTTTCTTTGGTTTTTGTTATTTAGTCACATTTACTAGATTTGGCTTGGGTTATTTTTGCTTTCAAATTCTTGAGTTTCATCATCAAGTCATTTATTTGTGCTCTCTGACTTTATAATGTAGGCATGTAGAGCTACAAATTTCCCTCAGAGGCCTGCCTTTAATGTTCATCAAGATTTTTGTGTTTTTTAAAATTTTCACTTAATTCCAGAAATTATTTTTTTTTCTTTCTGATTTTTTCTTTGCCCCATTCATCATTCAGTAACAGGCTACTAAATCACATGAGTCTGTGCAGTTTCATATTTGTCTGCTGTGATTTTAAGTTTTGTTGCACTGTGGTGAGCTAAAAGCTTCATATTTGGAATGATATACTATTTAGAGATATTGGAGCCTTTAGGAGGCAAGACTTACTAGCAGGACTTAGTTAGGCATTTTGTTATACTGTAACAAAATGCCTAACATAAAGGAAGAAAGAATTAAAGGAAGAAAGAATTTACTCTCACTTGTCATTGCAGAAATTCATTGTTCTCAGTTTAGTTGATTCTGGGCTCATAGTGAGGCAGAACTTGATGGGCAATAACAAGCAGATGAGTGAGTAAAGACTCTAGGACAAGGGAGCACCCAGTAACCTCCTCCAGATCTAATTGTATAGTAGCTGCACCTCCTTAAGTCTCTATCACCTCCCAACATAGCATGACCATTTTGATGTTCAGGACACAATCTTGTTTGGGAATTTCCACATATAAACCCTAATACTAAGAATGTCCTTGAAGGATACAGGAGGATTGCAGGACCTTCTTTTATCTCCCTTGCAGGCCTTGGGGTGATTTGTTTTATTCTTTTTTTTTTAATTTGAATAATAGCTAATTTACATATTTTATTTATTTATTTATTTTTTTTACAGGAAGAAAAGATTTATTCTGCTTACACATCTTTTTTTTTTTCAATGCAGTTTATTCAGGAACATTGAACAATCCTCGGACCCCGGGGAAAGCCAGCCCACAGCTTAAATAGCCTCTGGGTAGCCAACCCAGGCGTGCCACGGGGGCAATGCAGATAGGTCCACATACATGGAAGCAAGCCAGATCCTCGGCCTTAGCCAAATGTGGAGTTGTTCGTGACAGAGAGCACTCACCATCGGGAAGGTGGAAGGCGGAAACCAGCTCCATCTTTAAGGCATAGCATTCCGCAGCTCTCTACAGTTCCCCCTTTTTGTTTTAGACGCATCAGGCAAGAGTAGAGGTCTGATCTCTGATATTAGAAATAAATTGGGACTTTGTACAGATGTTCATTTAGGTGTCATCCACCCAAAGAGCATCGGACCCGTCCGATACCTTTTTCTCAGAGGCGGGACCTGGGGCATCAACCCGCATGCAATCAGACATGCTCTTCTCTGGGTCCAAAGCGGCTGACCCTGAGTGCAGTGCTTAGCCTCGCATCCTGAGCGTATCATTTTAGCTTTTTATGGTATCCAACCATGCTTGGGGAGAATGTCCTGCTTCAATGGCTGTAAAGGCCTGAATGATCATGGCTGCATCACACTGTTGTGAGACTCTAATCTTGCATATATACCACAGGCAAACCAAGGAGACCAACACCAGAAGGCCTGCTAACACTCCCATGCCCGCCCATTCCTTCAGATGATTGTACCATGATGTGCTGCTTTGTACGAGCTTAAAAGGAACAGAGCAAAGATTATGAATAGCAACCTCAAAAGTGTAAAGCAAAATATCATTTTCTTTTATTTTTTAGATGATAATTTTTTATTTTAATTTTTATTAATTACACTTTATTCACTATGTATCCCCTGTAAATCCCTCCCCATTCCTTCCCAGTCCCACCCTCCCTCTCCCTTCTCACCGCATGCCCCTCCCCCAGTCCACTGATAGGGGAGGTCTTCCTCTCCTTTCTTCTGATCCTAGTCTATCAGGTCTCATCAGGAGTAGTTGCATTGTCTTCCTCTCTGGCCTGGTAAAGCTGTTCTCCTCTCAGGTGGAGGTGATCAAAGAGCAGGCCAATCAGTTCATGTCACAGACAGTCCCTGTTCCCATTACTATGGAACCCACTTGGACAATGAACTGTCCTGGGCTACGTCTATGCAGGGGTTCTAGGTTTTCTTTTTACAGCTTGGTTATCTAAGGCATTCTATTGTAACAATGGAAGCTGAATAGCTCATTGACAAATTGGTATTTAAATAATACTATAAACTTTCATTGATAGACTCGGTCTACTGATTACATTGTCCTTCAATGTTTCTACTCCATATAATCTAGTGATAAAGACTTTTATTTGGTGGAACAGACAGAAATGTTAGGTATGAACGTCTTTAAAAATAATTTGAGATAAGGACAGGTGTTTATTGTTGCTGCACGAGATTCTACATCAGCTAGTAATTGCAAATGTACTCATGGCTTTGTTTAGTATGTGAAGAGTTTGCAGACTCCAGTTATGTCAATTATGTTAACCAGGAGTCAGAATTCACACTTCCATTTAAATAATATTCTATGAGAAAATGTTTGTAGTTACTTGAATAAAATATACAGTAAAATATGTAAGCTAGACATTATATTTGTGCATATAGGCATTTAATAGACCTCTGCTTATAGTTATTTATTAAAGTCACAGAGCTATCAAGAATGTTTATTCATACCTCAACCTCAAACTAAACCATTTTCATTTCATCACAAGCAAAGTGCTACTGGCATGTCTTAAGTAAAGAAAGCTAATTTGACTCTACGCAGCAGGATGTCAAAGCAGATGCTGAGACTCATAGCCAAACTTTGGGCAGAGTGCAGGGAATCTTATGAAAGAAGGAGGAGATAGAAAGACCTGGACGAGACAGGAGCTCCACAAGCAGAGCAACAGAAGCAAAAACATCTGGACACAGGGATCTTTTCTGAGATTGATAATCCAACTAAGGACAATGCATGGAGCTAACCTAGAACTCCTGTGTACAGATGTAGCCCATGGTAGCTCAGTAGCTCAGTGTACAAGTGGGTTCCCTAGTAAGGGGAACAGGGATTGTCTCTGACATGAACTCAGTGGCAAGCTCTTTTAGCAACTTCCCTTGCAGGGGGGCAGCCTTACTAAGCCACAGAGGAAGACAATGCAACCAGTCCTGATGAGATCTGATAGACTAGGGTCAGATGAAAGGGAAGGAGTTCTTCCCATATAGAGAACTTGAGGAGGAGCATGGGAGGAGAAGAAGAAAGGAGAGTGGGTTGGGAGTTAATGAGGGAGGGGGCTACAGCTGTGATACAAAGTGAATAAATTGTAATAAATAAATGGAAAAAGAAAGCTCATCCATTGTAATCATTGCATACTCATGAAATTAATGAGTAAATTATATCTCATTGAATCCTCTCCTCTACAACAAATACTTGTTCTTACGCAAAATAAAATATTTCTAATGATATTTGTGCATTCCCCATCAGTTTATGTAAGCATTATCACACATAAGTACTGTCTTTAAATGAATTTAAACATAAAGTTTCATCCATTCCTTTGTCATATTATTTTTTCCTTACTGAAGACTGTAAATACTCTCCCTGTTTTCTCTTCTATCAAAATCAGGGTATTTTGTCCAAGTTAAATTTCTTGTAACATTTGGAGTTAAGTTTTATAAAACATAAGAGATAAGGAACAATGTATATTCTTTAAATGGTGAACAACATGAAAGAGAATCATCAGAAAATAGCGGTGAACCAAACAGGGTAGAAAATTGTGGAGCACAGCATATAGCTAGCCCAACCACCTTCCCCTTCATGTTTTTGCTACAGTTTCTATAGTGAAAGCGAAATAAATAATTCATTTTTCTACTCTACCCTCTACTCTGTATTTCTAATCTCTTGGTTTTAATTTACCATACAAAGCATATCAGATAACCAGACTTCTCCAAACAGCATCTTGAGCTATTTGGGTCCAAAATGATAGTTTTTTTTTTCTTCTAAAATTCATATGGAAGAGACAATATAAGTTTTTCTATAGAGCTGTTCTTGGATCACACAGGTAATATTTGTCTTTACTATAATTATTAATCTCTTAATTATTTAATAAATATTCTTTGGTCCAAAAAGTTGTTATTACAAACTTTGTTTATTTTTTTTGTTGGTAAACAGTTTTATAGAGGTAATTTCTGTGAATGATCCCCCAATTAAAAGAAATAAATTTCAAATAATCATGTTTAAATTATTTGACTCAATAAGTTAACAATATTGCTGATAATGTTTTGTTCAATGGCAATAAAGTATACAGAAAAAAACAAACAAACAAACAAAAAACATGAGATAAGCAGGAGGAGGAAGAGGTTAGGTGGTGGCGCCAGAGGTGGAGGCTGGTTAGCCATGCAAGGCAGGGATGCACGGCATGGAACCCAGCAAGTTGGTGTCTTGAATTGAGGAGACTCCCCCTGAAGACAGAAGGAGTGGTAGAGTAGCTGCCATCTGAAAGAAGAGCCAGAAAGCCTGAGGCGGAATTACCCTCCTTGGGGCCTGTGCACCTGACTTCCCAGCTCTGGGGTTCTGGAAGATGAAAGAGATCATACAAGGGGCAGGGTCTTGGGGGTCTGAGCCTCCAGGACCGCTTACTCCAAACCCAGAGAAAAGCCTCTTCTTTGGCCCTTTCTCCCCAAACCCCGATTTAAGTCAGATGATAGGTTTGGGTCAGATCATGGGTCAGGAACCAAGGTACCAACTAGATGCCTCCCTGTCCTTCAGCCCTCTTTGATGCCTATGCTAATGAAGAGGGAGAGGAGGAGGAGGAAAAGGAGGAGGCAGAAGTAGCAGCTTGGAAGCTACCTCTAGATGGGGCCAACTGGGGTCCTCACAGCTTCCTTGACCTCTCCAACACTCTCTTAGAAAAACCTGCTCACAGAGCCAGGGCCATGCCTTGAGAGCCTTCCAGATGCTGTTCTACTCAAAAAGTTCTGGGGGTGCCACTGAAGCCGGCGGCAGAATCTTGCACACCCCAAGAACCATCTTTTACCCCAGAAGGGGGGTGCAGTGCCACAGGTGCCATCATCTGCTGTCATTTTGACTCCCCCAGGGGGTTGCCCCCCCTCCGGCTGGGTCTGCTAGGTTCTCTCAAAGCTGAGGATAGGATGAGAGGGTCTCCACCAGGGCCCTCTGGGGCCCCCATGGAGGAAGACAGACTAAGGTGTATGGAAACTTGGTCATGGACACAGTCCCTGAAAAGGTGCATTTCTTCAACAGTTTCTTCTATGATAATAAACTCTGAACCAAGGGTTATGATGGGGTGAAAAGGTGGACCAAAAATGTGGACGTCTTCAACAAGGAGCTGCTGCTGATCCCCATCCATCTGGAGGTGCACTGGTCGCTTATCTCAGTTGACATGAGGCGACTCCCCATCACCTACTTTGACTCACATGAACTCTAAATTGTCACTGCCCTAAGCATATTTTCAAGTATCTGCAGCTAGAGGTGGAAAAAAAGACCGACTGGACTTTTAGCAAGGCTGCAAAGGTAACTTCAAAATGAATGTGGCGAGGCAGAATAATATCAGTGACTGTAGAGCCTTTGTGTTAACACTACTGCAAGAACCTGGCATTGTCTCAGCCATTCAGCTTCACCCAGGAGGACATGCCCAAACTCCTAAGGCAGATCCACAAGGAACCTGTCACTACAAACTCACTGTGTGAGCCTCATACCTTTAGCCCATTTAATAGGCAGGGGAACAAGGTAGACCCTTCCAAAGAAACTCCAATTCCTATGTCTCCCACCCAATTCCCTTTGGATTTTCATATTTAAAGGTTTGGTTTCTGTATTTTGTTTTCTTTGAGAAAATGTTGGTTTCTGATGGGAAGGGAATGACCACATAAAAGTCCTTTTCTCCCTCTCTAGGAGAATGTTGCCTTGTAGCCTAGGTGGAGCAGCCATTCCTCCTTCCATGTTCAGTGGGCAGGAAAACTGAAGGTAGTGGGCAGGCAAATAGATTACTGCTTGCTAGATCTTCAAACATATATATGCCACAATCCTGCTTTGGTCAATAAAGGATCCTTTGAATATATATTAAAAAAACGAGATAGTCAAAGAAGCTACATCAGTCTATTGACTGGAACTGCCTAAAGAAATGACCCAGTGTTTGAATAATGTTCCCTTTTACTCTAATTCAAGTTACTCACACAAAAGCCCTCAAAATTGAGACCTATGCCACATGACAGAGTTGATCAATTTGAGCAGGAAACTGGCCAGCCCAGCAGATGAACAAGTGAATACCCTGCTAACAAAGGGAAGGGCTTGCTACATGCCGACAGCTTTGTGGTGCACATTAAGATCATTTTTTCCTGATGAGAAATCCAAAAGCTCTACTTGGGGCTGCTGTTTTGCCACTTGGAAGCCTGTAACAGCTATGGAAGCAACCAAAGCTAAGTGACTCCCCAGGTTACCACATTCTATCTTTTAGAGGTAACTGCCTTAATAGGAATGAGCCATAGTAATTTGGATATTTCCCCCAAAAGTTTCTAATGATAACACTAACTGTAACTCGAGATTTATTTAGCCACTTGCATTAATATAATATAGTTAAGACTGATATAAGAAATGAATGCAAGTCAGTGTAAAAATCCAGTATACTTAGAAGTAAGCATACTAAAAACCCTACACAATAAATAAAAGATAACTGAATACAGAATCCTGTTGTATAATAGGTCAGTATTATCCAGCAGTTAGAATACACCAAATAGCTCACCATGTGTACGGACCACATCATGAGCTGTCAGCTCTGACAGAATTTCTCTGGCCCTCTTCATAACCTGAAGTTATAAACACTAGAAGCAAAGTTATGTCTGGGTAGATATCAACCCCCACTGCCCTTTGTATAGTACTGCATCCATTTCTTCGCCTTCTGAAATATTGAGGTCAGCGTTAATCTACTACCCCATTGCAACTTTTAATATTTAATGAAATGAAAAATAGGAAACACTTTACAATATTTAACTGATAAAAATAAATTCAAATATTCTCACCAATATTCAGATATAATTAACACATATCAATTATATGTAAGTGGTGTGTATATGTTTTGATGTATGTGTGTTATTGAGTCAAGCTAAATAACATCTCCAACATCTCACATAGTTCCTGTTATATATTTTTAATTGTGGTGAGAATATTTAAAATCTAATAAGTGAACTTCAGTTGTACTTTCTAGGTGGTATATTATCTTTCTAGAGTCTGTTGATCTTATAACTGAAACTTCACACTAATCAAGCATCATCTTCTCATCTTCCAGTACCATCAAGTCATTAGTAACTGCTTGTTCTCAACTATAGTTTGACCTGAGTAAATTCCAAATATAATTGAGATTCTGCAGTATTTACCTCTGTCTTTTTTCTCTTACTTTGAAGGTCCTCTAGAATCTTTTATGTGCTCACAAATGCCAAGATTATCTTTGCAGTTTTGACATTATCTTAATTTACTTATTAGTCAAGGGATACACATTCTGCCCCTAGTCTTCAGATTATTGGAAGAGTTTACATGGAGTTACCATCTGTGTTTGGTTGAGGTGGTTGTTTTAGTTTTAGTGTTATGACTGGAAGAATTCAACAGTGAAACCATCTGGACCTGACACTTTTCTTGTTGACAGGCAATTTATTTGATTCAGTTATCTTGTAAAGGATCTGTAGAGATTTAGCCTTCCTTCATGGTTTAATGTTGTCTGGCATTCCTTATAAGTCATTGTACAATTGTACAATTGTAACTAGGAAAAAAGTAAAAGTATACTGAATGCCCTTAAATGGGCATTTCTTTTTTTAATTTATTTTTTATAATTTATTCACTTTACATCCTTTTTGTAACTCCCTCCCTTGTCTGCTTCGGGTCTCTCTCTCCCTTCCTCTTCTCCCATTCCTCTTCCTTATTCCTCAGAAAGGGGAAGCATTCCTCCCATATCATCTGAAGCCGGCCTATCAAGTTTCATCAGGACTGTTTGTATCCTCTTCTTCTGTGGCTTGGCTAGGCCTCCCTTCCAGGGGGCAGTGATCAAAATGCTGGTAACTGAGCCCATGTCAATACAGCACCTACTTCCCTTACTAGAAAAACCACATGAAGACTGAGCAGCCTGTTGGCCATCTCTGAGCAGGGGTCTGGGTCCTCTCCATGCACGGTCCTTGGTTGGTGTTTCAGTCTCTGCAGGCTCCCCTTGCATCCAGATGTGTTGGCTTTGTTGGTCTCCTTGTGGAACTCTTGTTCCTTGTGAGTTCATACATCCCCCCACTTTTTCATAGATTCCCAGCCCTATGCAAAAAGTTTGGCTGTGAGTCTTAGCATCTACTCTGATTTCGTGTTGGGTGGAGTCTTTCAGAGGACAAGTATGTTAGCTTCCTGTCCTGTTCCTTGAAACAAAAGTGGCTTTACTGTAGAAATATTAGATTAGCACTGATTCATTATCTGCATTCTGAGATAAGAACAAACTGTTTTTCGAGAAAAAAAAAAAACTTGTTTTATTGCCTGCATGCCCAACCAATGATTCCTCAAAATGCTCATCACATGAGCACACAATAAGTTAAGCTAATTACACCAATGCCTATTTAGTGAAAATTTCAAAATTTCTCTCCCTGGAGTACTTAAATTGGTAAAGAGATCCTATGGATATCACAAATACTCTTGGCCTAACCACCACATGCTGAGGCTTCCAGTTCTGTTGACCAAATACATTTCTGTGGACCTGAGTGTAACACTATTTACCTTGACACTCCTCAGGAACTTCATTATTTTTCTGTATGCCACTGTTCACTTTGTTAGTGAGACTCTTTTTCCCTGTTAACTCCCTGGTTAGTAAGTTTAATCTTTCCTGTTAGCTTCCTGTTGGTAAATTTCAATAAACCTTAATCATGCATGCAGTTTCCTAGTGTTTCCTTCTGTCTCTTGGCAGACTATCCCTGTGCCCTAGAGGAACGAGGCTATAAATGGGACAGATGTACAAATTTTTCATGTAATAGCTCAAAGTATTCTTATGTAATCATTCATAATTATGCTGCATCCATTGCCATGGCTCATCTTTCAATTCTGACTCTTACTCTACTCCCTTTTTCTTAGTACTTTCAAATAAAGGGTTTTTTTTTAATTACTCAACAAACTAACTCTTAAGTTTTTAATCCTTTATGTTAATTTTCTAGTCTCCATTTCACTTATTTCTAAACTGACCATTTTTTAACTGAACATGGCTTCTTTTATCACATAATATATCCTGATTACAGTTTTTCTGCCTCTGCTCATCCCAGTCTCTCTCTGCCTCCCTCCCATTCAGATCCACTCCCTTTCTGTCTGTCCTTGGAAAAGAAAACAAATCTAAGAAATAATAATAAAATATAATAAGACCAAACCAAAACTATCACTTTGGAGTTGGAAGAGATAAACCAACAAAAGGAAAACAGCCAAAGAAAAGGTACAAGAATCAGAGACTCACACCCAGGAATCCTATAAAAACACTAAACTGGAAAGACCTGGTGTTGACCAGCTCAGGTGCCATGCTTGTTATTTCAGTCTTTATGAGTTCACATGATCTTCACTCAGTTGACTTAGAAGGTCATATTTCCTTGGTGCTCTCCATCCTCTCTGGCTCTTACTCTATCTGCCTCATCTTCCACAGCGTTCATTGAGAGATTTCATGGAGACATTCCATTTAGGGCTAAATGTTCTTCTTTGCCTCTCTGTCTTTGTCTCTTGTCTCTTTGTCTGTCTCTGTCTGATCTGTCTCTACCTCTCTGTCTCTCTATCTCTCTCTCTCCCTTTCTCTCTCTCTCTCCACAATAGCCGGGTTTGGGTCTTTGTATTTCTTCTTATCTAGTGCAAGAGGAAGCTTCTATGATGATGGCTGAAGAATAGTCTGATTATCTTTTTCTAACTTATATTTACAAATTTGGGTTTAGTTTGTCTTTTGATTGGAGAGCATTTTTATAAATTTGTCTTTGCAGTAACAGTAAGTAGGTTAGAGCTGGTTCATGCAGCTATGAATGGTACAATTTAGGTCTGGAAAACACATGGGACTAGGGGCAGGTGAGATTCTGGATGAATGTATATTTGGACACATCTTATTCTAGAACCACTGGTGAGTAGAGCTAAGATTAAACTATCAAATTGTTCTCTACATTGTAGTTGTTGAATATTGACATTTTAATCAGAGTATAATTGAGATTGGCTTGCTCTGACTCCCTGAGCAAACTTTACTGGGTTTCACTTAGCATACAGAATGACAACAGAGCTAGACATAGTTGACACTGACTCCTTCAGCATCTCTTGGTGTTTGAGTAATATTCATGATTAGAGACAATCAGGAATTGAGGTGAGTTTATATGACATGGAATTTATTTCTTATCATTGATCCTATTCCAAAGGTATGGACTTACCTTCTCAATATCTTTCATTCAGCTTTAGAATCCAGTGAGGGTTTAACAACCTCCAATTATGACCTAAAATGTCCCCAAATAACATTTTTTACTCATACTTTTGTTTGTAGATGTCTGCTAAATTATCTTAAGTTAAGGTTAAACTATCATAATCTATACCTCTTTTTCAATGTGGAAGACATCACTTTTTTATTTTTCTGGCTTTTACAGTTTCTCCGGGACATATAATCACTTATGAAGATTTAGAGATAAGAGTCTCAGATGACTGAGAGAACATGTGGCATTCATCCTTTTCAGATCTGGGTTATTTCACTCAATAACTAAAGTTCAATCCATTTACCTGCACAGTTAAATTATTTAACATTTGTTTACAGCTGAAAAATATTCCATTGTATGTATTTACCACATTATTATTATCCATTCATCACTTGAAGATCATTTAGGTTGTTTTCATTCCCTATCTATTGTGAATAGAACACCAATGACCATGGCTACACACAGTCTGTGGAATATAATGTCAAGTAGTTTTGGCATATGCCAAGTAATGGTATAACTGAGTCATATGGCAAATACATTTTTGGTTTGTTTTTTTTAAATTCTCCACACTGCATTTCATAATGGCTGGAATAGCTTCCAATTCTACCAGCAGTGAACAATTGTCCACTTTCCCCAAACCACTATAGCATTTGCTTCATTTGTTTTATGATCTTTTCCATTCTGACAAGAGTAAGATGAAATATAAGAACTCTTTTTCTTTGCATTTTCCTAGCTGTTAGAAAAAGTAGTATCTTTTATATATTTCAAAGTCAGCATTTTTTCAGAACTCTATTCAGGTAGCCAGTATTTTTTTTTCCAAATGACACTAAGAATATCTGAAAACCCCATAAGAAATCATACTATATATACTGTATATGTGCATATATGTATACATATAATAAATATACATATGCATATACATATATATGAAAACTAAACTTATAATACATATAAGTCTTTATATAAATACATATATGTATTTTCCTATTATTATTGGTATTATTATTGTTGCTGTTATTATTTACAGTTTATCTGCTTTCTATCCAAGTTGTAGCTCCCTTCTTCCTCTTCTCCTAGTCTCACACTCCCTCCCTTTTCATCTCCTATCCCTCTTCCCTAGTCCACTGATAGAGGAAGTCCTCCTCCCCTATTCTCTGATCTTAGCCTATCAGGTACCATCAGGACTACCTAGATCCTCTTCCTCTGTAGGCTGGCTAGGCCACTCCACCAGGGAGAAGTGATCAAGGAGCAGGCAACTGAATTCATGTCAGAGGCTGTCTATTCTCCCCTTACGACGGAAACCACATAGAAATTGAATTGCCTATAGGCTACATCTGAACAGGAGTTCTATGTCCTCTCTATGCATGATATTTGGTTGATGCATTCAGTTCTGTAGTCCCCTGTGGGCCCAGCTTTAATTATTTATTTATTTTTTTTTATGTTTTGGCTTTGTTGATCTCCTTGTATGGCTCCTGCTTCCTCCAGGTCCTTCTATATATCCCTTCTTCCATAAAACTTCCTGCACTCTATGCAAAGTTTGGCTGTGAGTCTCTGCATCTGCTTCAATACCCTGATGGGGTCTCTTACAGAACATTTGTGGTAGGCTTCAGTCCTGTTCCCTCTCTTATACCACTTCTGAGGTCTATCATGTTTTCTCTTCTGAATGAGAATTTACCATCTTCCCTAGGGTCCTCCTTTTTGATTAGCTTCTTTAGGTCTGTAGATTTTAGTATGTTTATCCTATATTAATTATATGGTTAAAATCCACTTATAAGTAAGTATTTACTATGCATGTCTTTCTGCTTCTGGGATCTCTCACTCAGAATGATCTTTTCTAGTTCCATCCATTTGCTGGCAAATTCATTATTCCCTTGTTTTCAATAGCTGAGTAATATTCCATTGTGTAAATGTACCACAATTGCACATATATTTTAAATGAGATTTTCTCAGCTTGGATGACAATGCTCTCTCCAAAGTCCAAGATCATCTAACCAAATCTCCCATACATGGTATGATAAGCCATCTTCTGACCTGTTGGTATGGTTAGTACAATAAGTTTGCAAAATGTTTACAGCTATTTCTACTACCTTTGCTTGAGACTAAAGTTGGAAATAACTCACTATTTTTGACACCATCATGCACTTTAGACACAAGCCCAGAGGCCTCAGAGCTAGATATGACCTCACAGCCTTTTCCCTGAGGACTAGCTTACATGATACCATGCAAGTTTCCAATGCAAAGAAACAACAACAATCCTACTCAACCATGAGGCATAAATTACAACAATGTCTAAGGTTGTGTGATAGTACATACACACCATGGAGGATAACAAACAGTTCTATAATTCGACTTAAGACCCACTTAAGACTATAGAAAGCATGTTTGGTACTGGAAACTTAGCCAATTACTCAGGGCTAATAAAGTCATTAATCTAGGAAAAGAACCTACACCCACTTCACTAGCATAATTCCTAACTACGTTTTAAATATTTGTCCTTATACTCACAAATCACCATAGTCCTCACTCCTCATCAAACAAAATTCTCTTTGCAACACAGATATCATTACAGAAAAACCTAATCCCTCAAATGTAAAGTTGTAGAATCCAGTCCCAGTGGGTACATCTACAAAACAACTTTATACCCAAGTCACAAGAATCATTGCAGGAGAGAGGGTGAAAATGTTGTAAGAGCCAGAGGATGATGTACTTCAAGAATGAAAATAAGCTTACCAAAGTGGACACAGGCCCAGGAAGTCTTGACCCTACTCAAAGAACTAGAGGCAACTACTGTAAACTGAGAATGGAGTAAATAATCTTCCCTGTTGGGAGCTGCTGTTCTAGCAGCTGCTTTGATATTTAAATCTCAGTGGAAAGACTGGTTTTACCAATCCTCCACTAAAGTCAGGGAAGAATTTCCAAGTCCATCTCCTTTGTTTGTGACATCAGGTGGGAGAGCTTGTCAAAATCACACCTCTTGTTTCACAGTCTTGTAAATTTAACCCACTGTTCTGAGCTGTTTTTACTCTGGTTTAAAAGCACTCTGATATAAAGCCAGGGGCTGGTCGAGTCTACTCTCTGCTAGAGCCTCTTGGAAAGGTCCCATGTGTTGTGTGTTAGTTTATTTATTTTAATTCTCACTCCAGACTCAAGAACCTTTCAACTCTGCTGGCCAGCCCTGGCAGATTGGCACCCGGACATGAGACTTGAGATACAGGGAATGAGTGAAGGATGCCGTGGTTGTTGCCATGCTCGAATCATTAAGTAGAAAGGGCTTGGTGAGTAAATCCGAGAATAAAAATGGGACAAGGAAGTAGCCTAGTGTTTTTTGTATGGTACTTAATTAAAGATAGTCTGTATATGCAGCAGGAAACTGAGAAAGTTAAATTTTCAGGCTCAGAGAGAAGGAGGTTAGAAAGATGGCAGGTTTCAAGACAAAATGATATTAGACCATCAGCTCCTCCAGAGGAGTTGTATTTCCCTCCTGATGACAGTAATTTTTTGTCAGAAGAAGACTTTGAGGATGACTTAGATCCTAATAAGGTTGCAGAGTCAAAGGAAGAACCAGACCAGTATTATTCTGAGAGATAACCCTCTGATTCAGGCTATGCATGTTAAAAAGCATAAGCCTTGGCAAAAAGAAATTAAAAGTTTGGAATGGTGCTTGGAGGAAATAAACAGAAAAATTGGAGAATTAACTACTAGGAAAAATGAGGCTCAATCCCCCACTCTAACTCCATCATTGGTTGCAGATTTGGACCCTCATCCTAAGACAGCTACAATTACAGGGGCCTGAAAGACAAAGGGACCTTTTCCTTTGTCCACTGTATGGGCAATTGTATCTTCTTTACAAGCTTCTTTAAAAGAAGCTAGGCAGAATGGAGAAGATATAACTGAGTTTTACGGTTTTCCCATTCTAGAGCAGCCTGATATACAGGATAGTATGGCGAGAGTCCATGCTTCTATACCTTTTAAACAATTAAAAGAATTAAAAGCTGCATGCTCTCAATATTGTCCTACAGTGCCTTTCACTCAAGCTCTGTTGGAGTCCTTGTCTACTGAGGCCCTCTTCCCAGGGGACTGGAAACACTAACAAGAGCGTGCTTATCAGGAGATCATTAATTATGGAAGTCAGAATTTGCAGAGCATTGTCAAGTTACAGCTGAACTTAATCGAGCTCAGGGAATTCCTATAACTTATGACATGCTTGCTGAAGAAGGAATCTACAGGGAAATAGGACAACAATTGGATTTTGATGTGGCCATTTATACTCAGGTAAATACTGCTGCCCAGAGGGCCTGGAATAAACTTCTACAAGCAGGTAGGCAGGTGGAGGATTTGTCTAAAATCTGTCAGGGACCTGATGAGTTCTTTCAAGACTTTGTGGCAAGATTAATGCAAGCAGAAAACAGACTTATTGAGAGACCAAAAGATTAAAAATCAGCCATTATTATTAAAGTTTAAAGCCTGGGGTGAGGTCCAGTAATGCCCTGAGGGGAAGAACCTGCCATACTGCATTCTTTCCCCACTCACTAGAAATACATTTGCTAGGAAACTGGCCCATCCCCCTAGGGAGGGACACCAGATCATTAATGGTTTGGGGACCTTCCTATAGCCAATCAATTCAAAATGCAGCATTTTAACCAACAGATGCTTGCCAGGCAGCAATTGCCCCTGCCTTGGGCATGCTGGGAGGAACCAGAATCATTAAATCACCCAACTAACCTGAGCACAGGGCTCTCTCGGCTCTCACCACTTCGAGGGGGGTTGGGTGTGTGGACCCAAGTTGAAGCTTGCAATTTGTAATAAAAAGATCCTCATGTGGTTTGCAACGGACTCGGCTCCTGATGGTGGTCTTTTGGGGTATCGCAATTTGGGCACAAAATTATAAGTGATGAAAAGTCTGGATTATTATTAGTAAAACAATTGGCTTATGAGAATGCTAACAGTGCTTGCCAAGCAGCTTTGAGACCCTTTAGGAAGAAAGGAGATATATTTCATTATATTAGGTTATGTTCAGACATTGGGCCGTCTTATACTCAAGGAGTAGCTATGGCTTCAACCCTATAAAAAAAGACTATTAAAGAGGCAGCTTCTCAGTTTTTCCAGTAAGAAAGCTAATAGTTAATTCTGCTACAAAGCTTCAATGGTCATAAAAAATTAGATTCAACAAACAATTTATTTTGTCTGTCTGTCTTGAAGGTATAAGGTATATTCGGTAGGTCTTGGTTATAGATTATTGGTCATTGGCTATGTTTAAAATTTATAACATAAAGTTAACTTATTTAAAACCTAAGGTTAAAACCATTCTAAACAACAAATAGACATTACTCATATCCCAAAATTTAAAAAACTAAAATGTTTTGCTACAATTGGTATTTCTTCCATTATAAAGACTAATAATGGTACTACATATATTAGTCAAGCTTCTCAACATTTTTAGAAATCATAAAACAGGTATGCCATATAATCCTTAAGGCTAAAAAATTATAGAGCCTGCCCATGGATCTCTTCAGAACCAATTGCAAAAAATAAAAAAGGGGGAGTCATATTCCCAAATCTTAATAATACTCTCTTTATTTAAAAGTTTTTGAACTTGGATATATAAGGCCATTCTGTGGCTGATGGATTGTGGCATCCTAATATCAAAGATAATTATGCCCAAGTAAAATGGCTAGATCCAATTACTGAAATATGACAGGGCCCCAACCCCATATTAATATGGGGAAGAGGGTATGTTTGTGCTTTTTCCACAGGAAGCAGAAGGAGCCAGGTGGATCACAGAAAGATGGTACGATTTGCAGGAGTTGTTGCCCAGAAAGAGGATGTTCCTGCTGCAGACAATAGTAAATTCTGTCCTGACTGAGACCGAAAAGCTGCATTGGACTTAAGCTCCTGACCCACCTTTGTTTCATTCTGACCCTGGGAGAAGATGTCATGCAGAGAAACCTCTTATACAATGGACTGGACTTGATTGTTCTGTTAATAAGGACAATTCTCAACAAAATCAGAAAAAAAAAATGAAAAAGGACTGACTACAAAACTTTGGTCTGACTCTGGTTTTCAGCAGACCAAAACAAGCTTGCTTCAGAAACTCTTGGGAGGCCCTGTAACTGCCTATGTAAATTCTTCTTTTGCTTTGTTGTTTGAAATGTTAACAAGATTCAAACTTTAAGGTTTCTTGCCTTCAATGTAAACTAACAAACTATTTGAAAGCTTTCAAATGGTTCTGATTGTTTGACAGCCTTTTACTATAGTTCCTGTGAATGTTTCTCAGACTTGGTAATTTACACAAGGAGTCATTTGTTAAGTCATTTTATAGAGTATTATTTTGGTCTTGGCTTGAGATAGGAAATGCACTTCTATTGGCGACAATGAAAACCTGCCTGAAGGCCTTTTAGAGTGTCAAAGCTGAGCTGATCTGCATAAGATCAAACCCCAGTGTCTACCCTAGCAGAGGTTGGTAATCAGAGAGTGGTACTGTTTCTCTGGGATATATTCAACCCAAGACAGGGCATGAATGATGGAATTCATGTACCAATGACAGGTAAGAATATTTCTTACGAGAGAAACAACCTAAGACAGGCACAATCTTCTGCTCCATAAATCTTAAGGTAAGGTCAAATTTAAAAAATAAAAAAGGGAGACCTGTTGGGAGCCGCTGTTCTAGCAGCTGCTTTGATATTTAAATCTCAGTGGAAAGACTGGTTTTACCAAGCCTTTTAAAGTCAGGGAAGAATTTCCAAGTCCATCTCCTTTGTTTGTGACATCAGGTGGGAGAGCTTGTCAAAATCACACCTCTTGTTTCACAGTCTTGTAAATTTAATCCATTGTTCTGAGCTGTTTTTACTCTGGTTTAAAAGCACTCTGATATAAAGCCAGGGGCTGGTAAAGTCTACTCTCCGCTGGAACCTCTTGGAAAGGTCCCATGTGATGTGTGTTAGTTTATTTATTTTAATCCTCACTCCAGACTCAAGAACCATTCTACTCTGCTAGTGGGCCCCAGCACTTCCCTGGGGTAGAATACACCAATTTGTTATTAAAACCAAATGATCAGCCTAGAAAATGTACATGCAATTAACATTGTACAGAGTGAGACAGCTGTACTTACATATTAAGGAATATATGTATCATATATGTACATAACAACATAAAATAAAAAGAACAAGCTCTGAATTTGAAAGAGATCAAGTAGCAATATATGGGAGAGCTTGGTGGAAAGAAAAGGAAGGGAGAATTGATAAAACCATATTATAATCTCAAAAATAGAAGAAATAATTTAATAAAATAAAAAGTAGAAAAAGGAAAGTTGAGAAAGCATTGCAGAAGAGAGGGTGTAAATATTGTAAGAGCTAGTGCTCACCCATTTTGTACCTGATGAGATGCCTTGGCATAAATATAAGACTTGGTAAGGCCTAGATGTGTTGGGATTGTGAAAAGCATCAATATATATATTAGAAAGTTGTTTCTGAGATGCAGGTTTTAGAATCTGATATATAATTCAGCTTTAAAAATATGTGTCTTATTTATCACTCATACTTAGGAATTAGATTGTTATCTTTGCCCTCTAGGTAGACGATTCAGCATATGAGAAAAATTGGGGAGAGGTGTTTCTATTACTGGTCACCTTCATTTAGATTAAAATTATGTAGTGACCAGGAAAAATACCTAAGGCTAGATTCAATCATTACTTTAAGTCGAAAAGGAACTATCAACTAATATGTTAAAAAATAAAATTAGGCTTCTTAGAAAGTCATTCTCTGAGGAAAAGTTTTTTTATTTGAAGTTATCTGGCTAGTTGGTGTAATAGATCGACACATCATGTTTCATACTTGGAGAAAAAGCCAAAACACTTTAAGATGATTTTAATAAAAAGGAATAGGAAGTTTAAAATCATATTAGAGATTCAAAAGTATAAATATGGGCATAAAATATTGATTAAATAAATGACATTAGTCCAGGTGCTAGATTAAATATTAAGAACTACAACTTTTCTATAGAAATATCTTCAAATAGAAAATGCAGTGCTTCCATTTTTAGAGCAGGGTGTGATTTTTCACTTAAGGTATACAAGCATATCAGTAAAAAGTTTTAGAAATGAACTATAAACACAAAACAGAGGTCTAAGCAGAATAAAAAGGACTAATTAAAAAAATGAACAAAAAACCAAAACAGCGCAAACATTAAGTGAGATTATGAAATAAAATACAAAATATTATTGTCCAACAAACATATGAAAAAATTCATCTTTACCAACCGTAAAACAAATAAACATCAAAACTACAATATTCTACTTAAACCTAAACAGAACATCAATCATGTAGGCTAGAGAAATGGCTGAACAGTTAATAAACTTTATGGTCTTGAATAAGACTCAAGTTGGGTTCCCTACCATCATGCAATCACTCACAACTGTCCAAAACTCCTTTGCCACAACATCTGATTTTATTTCTAGACTCTGAGGGCCCTGCATAAATAGGGTATGTACAAATGCATGCAAGTAAACATATACATGTAAATAAAAGTATAAAAGAATAGCAGTCTTTATAAAAACAAAAACTAAGAAATGTGGTAACAAGATGTATAAAAGGAAACTTTATAATTTCTGGTGGAAATGTAAACTAGTCTTTTTCTATAGAAGTTAGTGTGAAGTTTTCTCAGTAAAATCAGAACAGGTTCTATGACTGGGCTTTACCACTCCTGAGTATTTACTCAAAAGACTTCTTGTGAACATATCACAGAAATACTTATGTGTCAGTATTTATTGCAACATTTTTCACAATGGCTCAGTTATGGAAACATCATGGTTATGAGAAAAAGATGATATATATATACACATGTATATATGATTGCTTTTGGACACAGGGGCTGTTTCTGGCATGAATTCAGTGGCAGGCTCTCTGATCACCTCTCCCTGGGGGGTTGTGTAGCCTTGCCAGGCCACAGAGAAGACAATGCAGCCAGTCCTGATGAGATCCTATAGGCTAGGGTAAGATAGAAGAGGAGGAGGATCTCCCCTATCAGTGGACTAGGGGAGGGGCATAGGAAGGGATTAGGCATGAAGAGGAAGGGAGGGATTAGGAGGAGACAAGGGAAGGGGCCACAGCCAAGATACAATGTGAATAAATTGTAATAAATAATTAATAAAAAAATTAAAAAAGGAAACACATATAGTCCAGAATCTCACAAGGCAATGTATGTAACTGATGATTATCATAGTAAATGAACTAAGCTAATCTTTCCTGGAAGTTGCTTTGTGTCCCAGGCTGGTCTGGAACTCAGAAGGATTTGCCTACCTCTGTCTAATGAGTGTTGGGATTAAAGGAGTGCACCACTATACCTGAGAGTGAATATTTTCAATACACATTATACATGTGACAAAAAGTTAAAATGCATAAGTAAGCATCCTTTATTAGTACCTGAAAAAAGTTAATTTTGTGAAATATAAAATATATCAATAAAACAGTTTTTAAAGTTTTTTCTTTTTTTCATTTTCATTTTTTATTTGTATCCCCTTCCCTCCTTCCCTCCCAATCCCACCCTCCCTCCCCCTTCTCCACCTATGTTCCTCCCCAAGTCCATTGATAAGGGAGGTCCTTCTCTCCTTCCTTCTGATCCAAGTTTATCAGGTCTCATCAGGACTGGCTGCATTGTCTTCCTCTGTGGCCTGGTAAGGCTGCTCCCCCCTCAGGGGGAGATGATCCAAGAGCAGGCCAATCAGTTAATGTCAGAGACAGTCTCTGTTTCTCTGTTCCTATTACTATAGAACTCACTTGGACACTGAACTGCCATGGGCTACATTTGTGAAGGGGTTCTAAGCTATCTCCATGAATGCTCCTTGGTTGGAGTATTAGTGTCAGAAAAGACCCCTGTGCCCAGATTTTTTGGTTCTGTTGCTCTTTTAAAGGGAAATGTTTATTCAATTTCCACACAGCTGAATTTTCATAAACCTCTCAAGAATTTGGGGGACTCTTATGAATAGTTTAGCTATAAATGTTTTTCTAAAATCTTTCCTACCAGTGAAAAAATATTATTGAGTGCATCCTTTTTGTAGAATATTATGCCAAAGTTCTGTGGGCATTGCAATATTGGTTTGAGCCTTTCATACTATTATACTTTGCATACTCAGTAGAGTCTGGATATAAATATAAAACATACGTTTACATAGATATTCTCTCTTATTATAATCTTGAATATGTAAACATATGTGTGTGTATAGTGGTGTGGGAGGGGGAGGACTGGGAAAGAGAATGGAAATTAGTAGGGGAGCATCTTTGGCACAGGAGAGAGCTCCAGGATTCGATGGGGCTGACAGTGACCCTAATTAAGATACTTAACACTGGGTGATGTGGAGCTTGAAGTCACCACCTCCTGTACCCAGGTTGGACTTAGTGGAGGGAGGGTGACACCCACCCAGCCCTAAAACCTTCCACCCAAAATTTGTCTTGCCTATATAAAGTGTAGGAATAAAGATGGAGTGGCAATTGAGGAAATGGCAAACTGACCCAAGTTGAGACTAACATAATGGAAGAGAGCAACCCCCTGTCATTGTTAATGATATTCTTCTATGCTTGCAAACAGAAGCCTAGCATAACTGTCTTCTGAGAGGCTTCACACTGAAGCTGACTGAAACAGATTCAGGAACCCATGGCAAAAAATAAGCTGAGCACCAGGATTTATTTATTTATTTATTTATTTATTTATTTATTTATTTTTGTGGAAGAGGGGAAGAAGGATTGAGGGAGTTGGAGAGGTCAAGGACACTACAAGAAGATATACAGAGTCAACTTTCTTGGGCCCATGTGGGCTCAAAGAGAATGAATTGCCAACCAAAGAGCTTGTTTAAGCCAGGCCTGGGCCCACTATACATATGTAGCAGATATGCAGCTTGGTCATCATGTGGGCTCCCTAACAATGGGAGTGGGAGCAGGGGCTGTCTATGACTCTGTAGCCTGCCTTTGAAGGATCTTTTTCCCCTAGCTGGGCTGTATTGCCTGGCATCACTGGGAGAAGAAACACGTAATCATGCTGTGGTGGTACCCCTTAGGGGCCTCCCCTTCTCTGAGAAGAAAAGGGGGGAATAAGGGAGGGATGTGAGAGTGAGATTGAGAGGAGAGGAGGGAGGGGGCAAGAATTGAGCTGAAAAGTGATAAAATAAATAAAAAGTTTTAAAGGAAATTATGTAAAAGAATGTGTACCATATTGCATTTTTTAAAATATTATGTACAATTAGGCATAAGAAAAATACAGGTATCAAAACTGAGTTTGCGAGGGAGGGGCAAGATGGCGGCGCCGGGAGGACTCTCATTCTGAGCAGCAGCACAGCAGGATCAGCACAGTGACCAGCAATCAGAACTCTCGGCCATAAAACACAGTCATTGTGTTTCCCAGGTGAGAGCATACCCCACGGTGGGGGATTCAATCAGCTTTTAACTCACCTGGCTAAACCGCGGAAGAGATCCTGGTTCCGCCAGACCCTTGGCTGCCGGCCGCCAGCTCCAGCCCCAGCCCAGAGCCACAAGCCAGTGTCTCTGGTCATGGTCCCAGACTGAACCGTGTGCACCACTCTATCAGAGACTGGAATTTTCAGTCTAGAGATAACCCCAGGGTACAGGAAACGACTGGGACCGGCCTTAGGTCACCCAGACATCCCCTAGAAAAGACTCCGGCGGGTTCCACAGGCACCCCAGGAGCCAGCCCGGAGCCAGAGCCTGGGACCCAGGTTCTGGCACAGAGCCCTGCCTGCCTGCGCTCCAGATTCGCCGCCAGAGATAGAAACGGCGGGTCTGATCTCAGAGCACTCAGCTCACCCCCAACATGAAAAGGTCCCCAGAAAATTACCCAACTTAGGGAGACACTCAGGCTCCCAAAAGCCGCAAAGGCAGACACAGGCAGTTTCTGCGCACCAGACAGCTGGCAGAGACTGAGGCGCCATCACACAGCTGTGCTCCAGGCACAGGCAGTTTCTGCGGCCAGCCAGCTGGCGGACACTGAGCAGTGTACACCAGGGCAAAAAAAGACACTGGGAGTCCCTGTCTCCAGAGAATCCACGGGGAAGGAAGGAAACTGTACTGACCTAAATTACCCAATCCTTCCCTAGAAAAAGTCTAGCAGTCTAGTGGGGCCGAGGCGCCAGCACTCAGATGTGCTCCAGACACAGGCACAAACAGTTGAGGCGCGCCTGATGTCCAACTGGGTCACAGCAGCTGATCATTAAATTTACAAGAAACCCAGAAACAGGGCAGCTGCCCTCAGGACTTCTCTGGGTGAGAGGAAAACCCTCTCGACTAACAAAGACCACAGTTACCACTCAGGTCTATATCCCTGAGGTGAGCAACTCCTGAAAAAACACCAGCCATCCAGGGACTATACCCAAAAAGCTGAGAAGACATCCTTCAGTAAAAACCAGATTTCTGCAAAGGGGATTCTCTCCACCACAGGATCCCCAGGAACCACCAGAAAATAACCCCAAACATCTAAGATAACACAATGGGTAGAGGCCAGCATAAAAGCTCAAGCAACAAAAGTCAGAGCAATATGGCATCTCCAGAACCCAGTTACCCAGGGGCAAGTTGCCCTGGACACCCCACCATAACTGAAATCCAAGAAGATGACCTAACAAGTATGCTCATGAAGATGATAACAGAGGAAACAAATAAGATTCGCAAAGACATAGAGGAAGATAAACTCAAATAGAATATTGCCATCCCTAAAGAAATAGAGGAAGGTGCAGCCAAACAGTTTATGGCCTTTAGAAAGGAAATGCTTAAAACACTGAATGAAATGATAGAAACAGAGTTGAAGGAACTAAAAGAAAAACAGGAAAGTACAATCAGACAGGTGAAGGAAGTAAACAAAACAACTCAAGACCTGAAGATAGAATTGGAAAAATTAAAGAAAACACAAATGGAAGAAATAATGGAAAGGAAGAATCTAGGGAAGAAAACAGGAACTACAGAGATAAGCATAACCAACAGACTACAAGAGATGGAAGAAAGAATCTCAGGTGTAGAAGATACAATGGAAGAAATCGATGTATCTGTCAAAGAAAATGTTAAATACGAAAAATTCCTGACACAGACCATCCAAGAAATGCAAGACAATATGAAAAGACAAAACCTAAGAATAATAGGTATAGAGGAAAAAGAAGACTCATTTCTCCAAGGCCCAGAAAATATTTTCAACAAAATCATTGAAGAAAATTTCCCCAAGCTAAAGGAGAGGCCAATTAGAATACATGAGGCCTACAGAACACCAAACAAATTTGACCAGAAAAGAAAATCCTCCTGCCACATAATAATGAAAAGAGTAAGTATGCAGAACAAAGAAAAAATACTAAAAGCTGCAAGTGAAAAAGGCCAAGTAACATATAATGGCAAACCCATTAGAATCACACCTGACTTTTCAAACAGAGACTATGAAAGCCAGAAGGGCCTGGACGGATATCATGCAGACCCTAAGAGAACACAAATGTCAGCCAAGGCTACTATACCCTGCAAAACTCTCAGTCCTCATAGATGGAGAAAACAAGATATTCAATGACAAAAACAAATTTCAACAATACCTACAAACAAATCCAGCATTACAGAAGACACTGGAAGGGAAAATACAACCCAAGAAAGCTAGCTACATTCAAGAAAACACAGGAAATAAATAACCTCACTTCAGTAAAACAAAAAGCAAACAAGCACACAACAGTATGACCATAGCCAACATCAAAATCAAGAGATCTAACAGCCACTGGTCATTAATCTCTCTCAACATCAATGGACTCAACTCTCCACTAAAAAGACACAGATTAACAGAATGGATACGTAAACAAAACCCAGCAATCTGTTGCATACAAGAAACACACCTAAGACACAAAGATAGACATTACCTGAGGGTAAAGGGTTGGAAGACGTCTTTCCAAGCAAACGGACCAAAGAAGCAAGCAAGAGTAGCCATTCTAATATCTGATAAAATAGACTTTCAACCAAAATTAATAAATAGAGATGGGGAAGGACACTTCATACATATCAAGGGAAAATTCCACCAGGAAGACATCACAATCCTGAACATCTATGCCCCAAATACAAGGGCAACAACATTTGTGAAAGAAACATTGATAAAATTTAAAGCACATATAGATCCCCACACATTAATAGTGGGAGACTTCAACACCCCACTCTCAACAAAGGACAGGTCAACAAAACAGAAATTAAACAAAGAAACAATGTCTCTGACAGAGGTCATGAATCAAATGGACCTAACAGACATTTACAGAACTTTACACCCAAACACAAAAGAATTTAACTTCTTCTCAGCACCTCATGGAACCTTCTCCAAAATAGACCATATAGTGGGTCACAAAGCAAGCCTCAACAGATACAAGAAGATTGAAATAATCCCATGTATCTTGTCTGATCACCATGGAATAAAGCTGGACCTCAACAATAACAGAAATAACAAAAAGCCTACACACACATGGAAACTGAACAACTTGTTACTAAATGACAGCTGGGTCAGGGAAGAAATAAAGAAAGAAATTAAAGTCTTTCTAAAAATCAATGAAAATGAAGACACAACATACCCGAACTTGTGGGACACAATGAAAGCAGTACTAAGAGGCAAGTTCATAGCACTAAGTGCCTTCAAGAAGAAATTCGAGACAGCTCATTCAAGCACCCTAATGGCTCACTTAAAAACCCTAGAAAAAGAAGAAGCAGACACACCAAGAAGGAGTAGACAGCTGGAAATAATCAAACTCAGGGCTGAAATCAATCAATTGAAAACAAATAAAAAAATTCAAAGAATCAATGAAACCAAGAGATGGTTCTTTGAGAAAATCAACAAGATCGACAAACCCTTAGCCAAGTTAACTAAAAGGCAGAGAGACACCACCCAAATCAACAAAATCAGAAATGAAAAGGGGGATATAACTACAGACACTGAGGAAATCCAAACAATCATTAGGACTTACTTCAAAAGTCTATATGCTACAAAATTTGAAAATCTAAATGAAATGGACAATTTTCTAGATTGATTTGACTTGCCAAAGCTGAATCAGGACCAGGTAAATCAACTAAATAGTCCTATATCCCCCAAAGAAATAGAAGCGGTCATCAAAAGTCTCCCATCCACAAAAAGCCCAGGACCAGATGGCTTCAGCGCAGAATTCTACCAGACCTTCAAAGAAGAGCTAACACCAATTCTCTTCAAACTATTCAACAAAATAGAAACAGAAGGAATATTACCATATTCATTCTATGAAGCCACAGTTACCTTGGTACCTAAACCTCACAAAGACTCAACAAAGAAAGAGAATTTCCGGCCAATCTCCCTTATGAACATTGATGCAAAAATACTTAATAAAATACTTGCAAACCGCATCCAAGAACACATCAAAGATATTATCCACTATGACCAAGTAGGCTTCATCCCAGGTATGCAAGGGTGGTTTAATATATGGAAATCCATCAATATGATCCACCATATTAACAAACTGAAAGAAAAAAACCACATGATAATCTCCCTAGATGCTGAAAAAGCCTTTGACAAAATCCAACATCCATTCATGTTCAAAGTATTGGAGAGATCAGGGATACAAGGCACATATCTAAATATTGTAAAGGCGATATACAGCAAGCCTATAGCCAACATCAAACTGAACGGATAGAAACTTAAAGCAATCCCACTGAAATCAGGGACAAGACAAGGCTGCCCACTCTCTCCATATCTCTTCAACATACTTCTGGAAGTCCTTGCTAGAGCAATAAGACAGTTGAAGGAGATTAAGGGGATACAAATTGGAAAGGAAGAAGTCAAATTATCACTATTTGCAGATGATATGATAGTATACGTGAGTGACCCCAAAAACTCTACCAGGGAACTCCTACAACTGATAAACACCTTCAGCAAAGTGGCCGGATAGAAAATTAACTCAAAAAAATCAGTAGACCTCCTATATACAAAAGACAAAAGGGCTGAGAAAGAAATTAGGGAAACAACACCCTTCACAATAGCCACAAATGACATAAGGTACCTCGGAGTAACCCTAACCAAGGAAGTCAAAGACTTGTATGAAAAAAATTTCAAATCTCTGAAGAAAGAATTAGAAGAATATATGAGAAGATGGAAAGATCTCCCATGCTCATGGCTTGGCAAGATTATCATAGTAAAAATGGCTATCTTACCAAAAGCAATCTACAGATTCAATGCAATGCCCATCAAATTACCAACACGATTCTTTACAGACCTGGAAAGAAAAATTCTCAACTTCATCTGGAATAACAAGAAACCCAGAATTGCTAAAACAATCCTCTACAATAAAAGATCTTCTGGAGGTATCTCCATCCCTGATCTTAAGTTGTACTATAGAGCAACAGTTTTAAAAACTGCATGGTACTGGCATAGAAACAGAATGGTGGATCAATGGAACTGAACAGAGGACCCAGAAATAAATCCACACACTTATGGACACCTGATCTTTGACAAAGACGCCAAAACCATACAATGGAAAAAAGATAGCATCTTCAACAAATGGTGCTGGTCCAACTGGATGTCTACATGTAGAAAAATGCAAATAGATCCATACTTATCACCCTGCACAAAACTGAAGTCCAAGTGGATCAAAGACCTCAACATAAAACCAGACACATTAAATCGGCTTGAAAAAAAAGTGGGAAATACCCTAGAACTCATTGGTACAGGGGAAAACTTCCTGAACAGAACACCAACAGCACAGGCTCTAAGAGCAACAGTCAATAAATGGGACCTCATGAAACTGAAAAGCTTCTGCAAAGCAAAGGACACCGTCATCAAAACAAAGTGACTGCCTACAGATTGGGAAAGAATCTTCACCAACCCTTTATCTGACAGAGGACTCATATCCAGTATATATAAAGAACTAAAGAAGCTGAAAAGCAGCAAACCAAGTAATCCACTTAAAAAATGGGGAACAGAGTTAAACAGAGAATTCTCTGTAGAGGAATACCGAATGGCAGAGAAGCACTTAAAGAAATGCTCAACCTCACTAGCCATTAGGGAAATGCAAATCAAAACAACCCTGAGATTTCACCTTACACCCATGAGAATGGCCAAGATCAAAAACTCAAGTGACAACACATGCTGGAGAGGTTGTGGAGAAAGGGGAACCCTTCTCCACTGCTGGTGGGAATGTAAACTTGTACAACCACTCTGGAAATCAATCTGGCACTTTCTCAGACAACTAGGAATAGCGCTTCCTCAAGATCCAGCCATACCACTACTGGGCATATATCCAAAAGAGGCTCAAGTACACAAAAAGGACATTTGCTCAACCATGTTTGTAGCAGCTTTATTTGTAATAGCCAGAAGCTGGAAACAACCCAGATGCCCCTCAACTGAAGAATGGATGCAGAAATTGTGGTACATCTACACAATGGAATATTACTCAGCAATGAAAAATAAGGAAATCATGAAATTTGCAGGTAAATGGTGGGATCTGGAAAGGATCATCCTGAGTGAGTTGTCCCAGAAGCAAAAAGACACACATGGTATATACTCACTCATATAGACATACAACATAGGACAAACCCACTAAAACCTGTGCATCTAAAGAAACTAAGCAAGAGAGAGGACCGTAACTAAAATGTTCAATCCCCATCCTGAAAGGCGAAGAGGATGGACATCAGAAGAAGAAGAAGAAAACAGGAAACAACCTAGGAACCTACCACAGAGGGCCTCTGAAAGCCTCTGCCCTTCAGACTATCAAAGCAGATGTTGAGCCTGATGGGCAACTGTTGGGCAGATTGAATGGAATTTTAGGTAAGAACTGGAAAATAGTAAGAGCTGGAGAGGACAGGGTCTCCACAAGGAGAGCAACAGAACAAGAAAATTTGAACACAGGGTACTTCCCAGAGACTCATACTCCAACCAAGGACTATTCATGGAGATAACCCAGAACCCCTGCACAGATGTAGCCCAGGGCAGTTCAGAGTCCAATTGGGTTACATAGTAATGTGAAGAGGGACTGCCTCTGACATAATCTGATTGGCCTGCTCTTTGATCACCTCCCTCTGGAGGGGGGTAGCAGCCTTACCAGGCCATAGTAGAGGACAATGCAGCCACTTTTGATGTGAACTGACAGACTAAGATCAGAAAGGAGAGGAGAACCTCCCCTATTAGTGGACTTGGGGAGTGGCATGCAAGCAGAGGGAGGAGGGAGGGTGGGATTGGGAGGGGAGGAGGGAGGGGCATATGGGGGGATGCAGAATGAATAAAGTGTAATTGATGAAAAATTAAAAAAAAACTGAGTTTGCGTATATATCCATCCACATTACATTTTTATAATGGTCCATTTTTTTTTTATATATAGCAACAATTCCCCTTCTTTTGAGAGTATGTGAACTATAAAGTGTGTGCTGCTTTTAATTAAGTCTTTTAAAACATTTATATTAAAGTAACATTTAAAGATCTTCAGGGCTTATATAATTATTTAGAATCAACTAATTCCAGTGAGGGTTACTGCTTTGATTCAATTCAGCAGCCAATGACTCACAGGCACTTAAAACTGGACAAACTGAAAATACAACCTGAATCCCTTCTGAAGAGGATTGCTTTTTTACATTTTCATTTCTTCACACAAAAATCTGACTACTTCTTTCCTAGTTAGCAGAGATAGCTTTTGTATTTGAATATTCTTATACCAGCATCTAATCACACTCCTTGAACAGCTGACTTTGTAGTCTGATCCATGAATTCTAACACTTCCCAATAATAAATGTCTAAAGAATAGAAAATGAAGTTTTCTACTGATAGAAAAGTAGCTCTGAATATGCACACATATGCATACATGTCAATATACTACATATATGATACTAGGTGCTGATGTGTAAAATTTTAAAAATTTGTCAGACTCCACTCATTATATTTAAAAAGCACACTCACTGTTTGCCCCTGCACTGGTAGTATACTTTCTTCTAGAAATATGAACTTGGCGATGTCAATATAAAACAGCTGGTATATTTCAAATAGAATGCTTCTTACTCACCAGTGATAAAACATATTGGAAATTTTGTTTCAAACATCATAGAATTGCTGTGTCAGTTTGACTTTTGTGTCTCCTGATTATTTTAGTATGCTTTTCAGATGGTTTTGCTTATTCCTGTAAGCCCATTTTAGCTCCGTTTTATATATATATATATATATATATATATATATACTCATAACATTTTTCTCATCTTAATTCCTTAGGAGTTGGCACATATATTCATTGCTAAGGTTGTATAGTGGGATTTCCACCTTTTCCAAAGAATATCAAGATATGCATTTTGAGATGTTGACAATGGCAATGGGAATAACATCTATTTTATTACTCCAGAGCTTGCATAGAGATTACACTGTATTTCTCATCATTATTCAAAGTGTAACCATTGATTCAAATATTTCCCTTTTATTTCACAATGTTCTTTCAAAAATAAAAACTGGATTAATTTCTGTTCTGCTGTTTCATATACATAATAAGGCTTCAATTAACTATGATGATAGTTCCTTTTCCTTTTCCTAACATCCAGTGTCTTTTCTTTTGCTAGTTCTCTGTACTCTATACCTTCAGAAGGTGAACAAGATAAAGATTAAAATTACTGCCTATCTAATGGAATTCACTGGATATTCATTGTTGAACACGGAAACAATTGTCTATGCAAGAGGATTTTTGAAAGCTTTCAAATATACTTCCAGCAATTACTCAAGCATTCTTCTTGTCTCTTGATCGTAGATTACTCTATCTTCATCAAGGAAACAATTAAAATCCTAGATTTAAAAAGTATGTTATTAATTTAACATCAGCCATGATTTCCAGTTGTATGATCCAAAGGTTATATTTTGTAGATAAAGAATCATATTAGAATTTAAATATAATGAGTTTTTCCTATTTTCTCAAAGCCAATGCTTTCATCTACAATAACAGGTAAAAGCAATTGCTCAAACATTTAGATATTATACTCACTCTCCCTCTCACAAATAAATAAAAAAGTTATTTGCTACATAATTTTGAAAAAATAATTAGAATGTACATTATAAAACACAACAAACATCAAAAATGAGCTACTATAAGGGCTCAACTATAGATAGAACATATATATCAACCCTGCCAAGGATGATGGAACATATATAAGAGGGAGTTGAGATAATGTAAGATTCAGAGCATAGAAGTGCTGTGAAGTGCTGGACTGTGGATATAGCATGTCTCTTGCTCACAGAAACTGTGGTTATCTGAATACGATCAAACCAACTAAAACTTACTACTTGGAATAGAAAGAGGCACCCAAAGCCTTTCTCCTAGCTGAGTAGCTATTGGTAGTTGATGGCTACTCAATAAGAAAAAATTACATTTCTTTGGGGACATAGGTGCTGATAGATTGCCCATGTCACAGTGCATGAAGCAATAAGCTTCAGGGCTGCATAGATGGCTCAGTGGTTAAAAGCACTGGCTCTTCTTCCAAGGGTCCTGGGTTCAATACCAGCACAGTAGCTCACAACTGTCTATAACTCCAGCCCCAGACGATCTGGTGCCTCTCCTGGTCTCCTCAACATTCAGATTAAATTTATGGTCACTTGTGAACAAAAGTTGATTTATCTATGAGTCTCGGTCTCTGCATAAAGTTTTTCACAACATTCTGGACTATTAGAAAGTAAATAGCCTGAGAAAGTGCTAGATTGATTTCCAAAGTGGTTGTACAAGTTACATTCCCACTAGCAAAGGAGTAGGGTTCTCCTTTCTCCACATCCTCTCCAATATGTGTTGTCACTTGAAGTTTTTGATCTTAGCCATTCTGATGGCCATTATCAGGGTCGTTTTGATTTGCTTTTCACTGATGACTAAGGACATTGAACATATCTTTAAGTGTTTCTCTGTCATTTGATATTCCTTTTTTGAGAATTCTGTTTAGCTCTGTACCCCATTTTTTAAATTGGATTACTTGTTTGGTTGCAAGTAATCCAGTGCTCCTCCAAAGAGGACCCTGGGTAAGATGCCGAATCCTCATTCAGAAAGGCAATAGGGATAGACATCCAAATAGGGAGAAAACAGGGAACAAGACAGGGGCCTACCACTCTGAAAGCAGATGCTGAGACTCATAGCCAAACTTTGGGCAGAGTGCAGGGAATCTTATGGAAGAAGGAAGAGACAGAATGACCTGGAAGGGACAGGAGATCAACAAGGAGAGCAACAGAACCAAAAAATCTGGGCACAGGGGTCTTTTCTGAAAATGATAGTCCAACCAAGAAATATTCATGGAGATAACCTAGAACCTTTGCACAGATGTAGCCCATGGCAGCTCAGTGTCTGAATGAGTTCCCTAGTAAGAGGAACAGGGGCTGTCTCTGACATGAACTCAGTGGCTGGTTCTTTGATCACTTCCACTTAGGGGTGGGGGTACAGCCTTACCAGGCCACAGAGGAAGACAGTGCAGCCAGTTCTGATGATACCTAATAGGCTAGGATCAGATGAAAGGGGAAGAGGACCTCCCTTATCAGGGGGAGGAACATGGGAAGAGAAGAGGGATCAAGGGTGCGTTTAGGGAGTGTGCGTTTGGGAGGGGACAGGGATGAGGTTACATCTGGAATACAAAGTGATTAATTTCTAATAAATAAAAACATTAAAAATTTTTTAAAAGTAAATAACAGTTCCTTACCTGGGAGTCCTGTGGCAGTTTCATATCATGGTGACCAAAATTAGAACCAAAAACTTACCTTTTCCTGCTGTTAAACTCCCATCTAAAGAATGGCTGTTCAGAGTGATTCTGAAAAGCACAAATATGTGTTGTTATATTGTATAATAACAAGTGGAATAGAAGATAATTAGGGGTTTTTTTTCTTATTTTTATTCGTCTTTGACAATTTGAAACAACACATTTTTTTTCAATATTTTTACTTAGGTGAATTTTTTGTGGTCTTTTAAAATTTTTTTCACAATTTATTCATTATATATTCTGATTGAACACCCCTCCCTCAACTCCCCCAGTCCCATTATCCCTCCCTTTTCCCCCATATCACCTTCCCCTTGTCCATTTAATAGGGGAGTTCTCCACCATTGCCATCTACCCATAGCTTGTTAAGTCTCCTCAGGACTGCCTGCATCCTCTTTCTCCATGGGTGGCAAGACTGCATCACCAGGGGAAAGTGATCAAAGATCAGTCAACCCAGTCTTCACTCAGAGATCCACATGGAAACTGAGCTGCCCTGGGCCATATCTAAGGAGGGGGTCTGGGTCTAGGTCCTGTCCTAGACGCCCCCTCTGTTGGTCCTCTCTTTGTGCATCAGTCTCTGCATGGGCTCAGATCCTTTAGCTTTATTGATCTCCTGTGGGGGCCTTGTCCCCTCCATATCCTTCTACCCCCCCATCTCTTCTTCCATAAGACTTCATGTGCTTTGCCCAACGTTTAGCCTCCAGTCTTAACATCTGCTTCAATTCCTATTGGGTAAATAATTTCCGAGGATCATCTATCCTGTTTCCTCTCTTTCATCACTTCTGGTGTCTGTACTGTTTACCATTATAAATGAGATTTAAGCATCCTCCCTTGGGTCCTTCTTAGTGTTTCGATTCTTTATGTCTGTAGATGGCTATCCTATATTATATGGCTAATATCCCCTTATAAGTGACTTTATACCATGCCTGTCTTTCTGTTTCTGGGTTACCTCACTAAGGATGATCTCTTCTAGTTCCACCCATTTGCCTGCAAATTTCATGGTTTCCTTGTTTTTAATTGCTGAGTAGAATTCCATTGTGTAGATGTACCACAACTTCTGTATCCATTCCTCTGTTGAGGGATAGCTAGGTTGTTTCCAGATTCTGGCTATTACAAAGTAGCTAGAAACATAGTTGAGAAAATATCCTTATTGAATGGCAGGGCATCTTTTGGGTATATGCCCAGAAGTGGCATGGCTGGATCTTGAGGTAACACTATTCTCAATTTTCTGAGAAACTGCCAGATTAATTTCTAAAGTGGTTGTAGAAATTTGCACTCCCACCAGCCACTTTCTCTATACCCTCTCCAGCATGTGTTGTTGCTTGAGTTTTTGATCTTAGCCATTCTTATTGGTGTAAGACTGAATCTCAGAGTTGTTTTTATTTGCAGTTCCCTGATGACTAAGAATGTTGAGCATTTATTTAAATGGAAAGATCTCCCATGCTCATGGCTCTGTAGGATTAACATAGGAAAAATGGCAATTTTACCAAACATAATCTACAGATTCATTGCAATTCCCATCAAATTACCAACACAATTATTTACAGACCTTGAAAGAAAAATTTTCAACAATAAACCCAGAATAACTAAAACAATCCTCTACAATAAAAGATCTTCTGGATGTATCTCCATTCCTGATCTCAAGTTGTACTACAGAGCAACAGCAATAAAAACTGCATGTTACTAGCATAAAAACACACTGGTGGATCAATGGAATCCAAAAGAGATCAAAAATAAACCCACACATCTATGGACACCCGCTTTTGACAAAGATGCCCAAACAAACAATAGAGAAAAGATAGCATTTACAACAATGATGCTTTTATAAGTGTAAATCCCCATGTAGAAAAATGCAAATACACCCATATCTATCACCCTGCACAAAACTAAAGTCCAAGTGGATCAAAGACCTCAATATAAAACCAGACACTAAAACTGTTAGAAGAAAAAGTGGGGAAGAGCCGTGAAATAATTGGCACAGGAGACATCTTTGTGAACAGAACACCAACAGCACAGGCTCTAAGATCTACACTTAATAAATGGGACCTTGTGTAACTGAAAAGTATCTGTAAAGCAAAGGACACTGTCAACAGAACAAAACAATAGCCTACAGACTGGGAAAAGATCTTCACCAACCCTATATCCAATATAGAGCTAATATCCAGAATACATTAAGAACTCAAGCAATTAGATACCAACAAACCAAATAATCCAATTATAAAATAGGGTACAGAGCTAAGGAGAGAATTCTCAACATAGGAATATCAAATGGCAAAGTTGCTTTTTTAAAAAAATTTCAATTTCTGTATTGGAATTTTGATGTAGATTTCATCAAGTCTGTAGATTGCTTTTGGTAGTATGGTCTCCTATAATCCATGGGCTTGGGAAATCTTTCTGTCTCGAGGACTCTTCATTGCTTTGTTTCTTCAATGCTTTAAAAGTTTTCATTGTACAAATCTTTCAGTTCAGTTGTTGTCTTCTTTCACATATATAGATAGAGACCTATGTACAGTTGAGGCTATTATGAACAGCATGGTTTATGAAATTTCTTTTTCAGCATGTTTATCATTTGTATATTTTTGTCTATTTTTTCTTGATAAATTTTACATTCCCTGATCTTATATTAGTATCTTTGTTTCATTTTGAAATGACTCTTTTGCTAAGGCAATAAATATGGATCTAAATCTATATTTCTGCACATAGACATTTTTCTCAACACCACCTATTAGAGAAGTAATTTTGCCTATATAAGTTTGTTACACCTTTGACAAAAATTATGTAGCCATAGGCATGTGGGTTAATTTACAGAATCTTCAACTCTATTTCATTGACCTTCATGGTTGTTTTGTATGAGTAGCTTGTGTTTTGGTCACTCCATATGGAATGATGTTTAAAACATCATTACATTTGTTAAGAACTTCTTGTGATAGTTTGAGTATTTTGTACTTCCATATACTCTGAAAGCTTATTTTTACTAGTCTTGTAAAGAAAGTGACAGTCTGATGTAGATTCTTTTGAATTTAGGAAGACCACTACCTGCAGTAATATTGCCATTTGGGGGGGATAATGAACTTTTTCTTACATAAACATGGGGTGTCTTCATTACTAGAGTGTTTTCCCATTTCTTTCACAATGTCTTAAACTGTTTGGCTATATCTTTTTGTATTTCTTTACACATTTTATTTGTTTCCTCCATTCTCCTCTTCATAAGCATAGATTTAAGGTCATCTTCTTGAATTTCTCTGTGTTAGGGTATCCAGGGCTGCTTGACCCTGAACAACTGGGTTCTGGAGATTCCATTTTGCTTTTGCTTTTTTTTTCTGATTCTTTTTTTACCTTTTTAAAAATTTTTATTTTATTTTTATTAATTACAGTTTATTTACTTTGGATCCCATCTGTAGCTCCCTCTCCTATCCCCTCTCAATCCCACCTTCCCTGCCTCTTCTTCTCCTGTGCCCCTCCCCCAGTCCAATGATAGGGGAGGTTCCCCTCCCCTTCCATCTGACCCTGGCCTATCAGGTCTCATCAGGACTGGCTTCATTGTCTTCCTCTGTAGACTGGTAAGGTTGCTCCTGCCTCAGGTGGAGGTGATCGAAGAGTCAGCCCCTGAGTTCATGTCAGAAACAGCCCCTGTTCCCATTACTAGGGAACTCTCTTGTACACTGAGCTGCCATGGGCTACATCTGTGCAGGGGTTCTAGGTTGTCTCCATGCATGCTTCTTGGTTGGAGTATCAGTTTCACAAAAGACCCTTGTGCCCAGATTTTTTGGTTCTGTTGCTCTCCTTGTTGAGCTCCTGTCCCCTCCAGGTCTTTCTGTCTCCCCCTTCTTCCATAACTTTCCCTGCACTCTGCCCAAAGTTCGGCTGTGAGTCTCAGCATATGTTTTGATGCCCTGCTTCATCTTTCAGAGGCCTTCTGTGGTAGGCTTCTGTCCTTTTCCCTGTTTTCTCCCTCTTCCTATGTCCATCCTGTTAGCCTTTCTGAATGAAGCTTGAGCATCTTACCCAGGATCCTCCTTCTTGATTAGCTTTGGCTTTTGTTAATTATGCTTTTACATTGGCCTTTATCCATCTGGCTGTCTCAGATTTTGTTTGTTAGTTTCTGGTACCTGCTTGAATTATGGGTAAAGGGAATCCCCTTAGCAGGATGGCTGTTCTGAAGGAGCCCTCTTTAGTCGTTTTGGGTTTGCTCCCTGGTGCCTCTCAGGGAAGTGACACAGCTCTCCTCAGGCATATGGTCCTGTGGGCTAACTGGGCTTATTGGAAGCCTAGAGTCTCTTCTCCAATCAGGAGAAGTCTTAAAGACAGCTGCCATGCCCCTGGCTTTCTTGCTCTGAATTCAGTGAGATGCTGCTGCTCTTACACTGTGTTTGCTGGGTGCAGTCCCTCTTGAGGAACGAGGGAGTCTCAAGGTTTGGTCAGTTTAACTAAGGAGACAGGTTAAGCTTTGGAGCAGTGTCTGGTGGCTGATCCCGTGGGTCCCAGGATTCTCTAGGTCTGAGGTTGGAGTTCTGTGTCCCAGAACCCAAGTGGTAATCAGTGGCATGTGAGTGCAGCACACAGGCATTTTGTTGGAAGCTAGAGCCCCAAGACTGGGAACTTTTCCTAGGATTATCTGTGTGTCCTGAGGTCAGACCTGATGTTTTCCTTACCATGGGGTTCCTCCTTATAGGGAGACCCAATCTATGGTGTGTTGAGGTCCATAGTTCAGTTTGGAATGGTGAGTAAGGCATGCAGGCACAGGCAAGTGGCTCTGTGCTGGTGACTGAGTGCTTGCAGAAATTACCCAAGAACTTTTTGGGGAGAAGGGGTGCTGACTGGGTGCCCTGAGGTAGGACCTAATGTCTCCTTCACCGTGGGGGTTCCTCCCAACAGGGAAACCTAGTCTCTGGTGTTTGGGATCCCACAATTCTGTCTGAGGATGTAAGTGGGGCATGCAGGTGTGTTTCTGTGGGCTGGTGACTGAGGACCTTTTCTGGGGGTCTGTCTGTGTGATCTGAGTTTGGTCGGATCCTATTGCTTCCTTCATTGTGGGGTTTTTCTCTCTACTAAAAGACCCAGTGTCTGGTGTTGTGAGGCCCACAGTTCAGTCTGGGATGGTGATCAGAGCTTGTAGGCATGTGGCCATGGGCTGGTAACAGATCACTTGCTGGGACCTGGGGACTCTTCTGGAATTTATCTGGGCAACATGAGAATGGACTCAAGTGCTTCCCAAACTGTGGGCTTTCTTCTCACCTGGGAAACAAAATCGCTGGTGTTTTAGAGCCCACAGTTCTGTCTGTTGGTCACTGTGCAGTCACTGCTGTCCTGCTCCTCAGACACAGTATGCTCTCAGCAATGCCATCTTGGATCCACCTCCTCTGGAACAATGCATTTTTTTAAACATGTTTAGTCTTCTTCCAGTTCCTCCCATATCCATTTCCCCTATAATGCCATCTCAAATTTGTGCATTCTTTTTTATTTAACCTTTCAAGTACTGCTGGGGCTACATATTTACTCTTAGATATTTTGCTGTCACTGGAGGACTGTCAACCAACCAGGGGGCTCACCCTTAAAAAGACCTGACTCTCCTTCCAGGAAACATAAACTCCCAAATGCTCCTTATCAATGGGGGTGGGGTGGTGCATCTTTATGTCAACCTCCTTTCACTGTGCTGAAATTTTTTTCCTGGCTTAGCACTGTAGAGGTTTTGTGCATACTGTCTCAACTGCTTCGGATTCACACATGCAACTCACCTGTGTGTCCAGAAAACAGTTTACTTTTACACATCTGCATACTGTGGTTCTTAAAAGCATTCTACCCTCTCTTAGATAAGAATTTTACATAACTTTTTAATTTGTATAATTTAATGTAAGTTATAACTTTTAGGACATGAAGTTATTAATGATTTGGTTCAAACTGATTCAACATCAGTAATGATGTAGTAGAGACAAGAGCTTGAGCTTCAAAAATTAGGTATCCAACCTCAATCAAGTTAGATGGCACATTTGAGATTTATTATCCTAATATCCTCATTACAAGCAAACAGAACTTTAGGGATTATGTAAAGATTGAATACGTACATGCAGATTTATCTTTTGTAATCTCATTGACTATGGTCTGAATTTAACTATTGTCTTAAGTTTCTCTTAATGTTCATTGTAATAAAAGTTTAGTAATAAGGCAAGCGGAATCAAGAAATACTGAAAATTTCAGAATAGGGAGCTTAGTGGAAGGACTTGAGGACTGAGAGGACACTGGGCATAGCCTTGAAGGGAGTTATGGTACCACATACCTCTTCCTTTGTTTTATTCTAAAACAATGAAAGAATTCAAAAGAAGCAAAAAATAAGCATAAATATCAGCCATGAACAGTAGAACTAGGTGATGAGTGCAGAGTGCCACTGCAATAAAGGCCAGGTTCTATGGGGAAAGATGTCATCCACCATCTTGCTCTGCAACTCTAAGTTTTTAGCATTTCATAAAATGATTGTTGTGAACTTTATAAAACTTTACTTATTTGAAATCAATTCTAGAATTTCAGATTATAAATAAAATTTTATTATTATAAATGTCTGTTTGAATTTGTTCTAAAGAAAGAAGCAGGCTTTTCAGTCTATAGTGTGCTCCCATGGCATGGATATCAGGGATCTCTCTCTCCTCACTCTCTCTTTCTCTCTCTCTATCTCTGTATTTGATTTGGAAATCAATTAGGAAACAAAGTAGGGAAAAGTCTGAAACTTCATTGTTTTCTAAGCAATATTGTCATATATTTTGTGAAATGTAGCATACTATCTGTAAAATTTTTGAACAGATTCTGTCCGAGTAGACATGATAAAGACTACACACTTATAGACTGGTGTGGAACAAAACAAATTTTGTCATAAATTTTATAACTACTAAAGCAATCTTTCTAGTTTTAAAATATGATTGTACAAAGGTGTATTTCCTACTTCTGCTTATAAGCAGCTACACTTGTAATTGGTAGTGTTAATTTATAAGTAGATTAATGTTAAAAATTATTATGTTGGGTTCTCTTGATCTGTGACTCAGTAACTGAAACATCAATGTCTTTTGGAGTTTTTCATTTAACTATAATCCCTGAATGGGGAATGAATTAGATAAAAGCAATACCCTCATTCAACAGTCACTTTCATACTAAAAGACAGAAGGGCCTGGATAGGTGCATTTATTTTCTGAAACAAGGTTTCTCTTAATAGCTTTAGCTTTCCTAGTAGTCTCTTTGTAAACCAGGCTGGTCTTGAACTGACAGAGATCTGCCTGTCTCTGCTTCTCAAGTGCTGGGATTAATGGCATGTGCTACCATGCCTGGCTTGGATAGATTGAAACCCTAAGAGACCATGAATGCCTGCCCTGACTATTATACCCAACAAAATTTTCAATCACCATAGTTGGAGAAAACAAGATAATCCACAATAAGCCAAATTTAAACAATATATATCTACAAACACAGCCATATAGAAGATACTAGAAAGAAAACTTCAACCCAAGCATGTTAACTAGACCAGTATAAACAAAGAAAATAAATAATCCCACAAAAACAAAAACAAAACAAAAGAAGGGAAACACAGTCACATACACACCACTCACCCCCCTACCACAACCACCACCACCAACAACAACAAAATAAGGATTATCAGCTATTGGTCATTAATATTTCTCAATATCAGCAGACTTAATTCTCCAATAAAAAGACACAGACAAAGAGAATAGATTTAAAATAGGATCCATCCTTTTGCTGCATAGAAGAGGCACACCTTAATATCAAAAATAGACATTGTTGCAGAGTAAAAGATTAGAAAATGATATTCCAAGCAAATGAACATTAAAAGAGACCAGGTATAATCATGTACAAATAAAAATTAATCAAAAGAGATGGGAAAAGACACATGCTTATAAAAAAAATCCATCAAATGTTTCAATTTTCCACATCTTTGCCCGTAACATAAGGGCACCCACATTTGTAAAAGAAACATTACTAAAACTTAAATTAAACATCAGTCCTCACATTGATAGTGAGAAACTTCAATACCCAACTTTCCATAAGGAAGAGGTCATCCAAACAAAAACTATTCAGAAAAATATTGGTGCTAACAAATATTATAAACCAAATGGACCTAGGATATCTATGGAACATTTCATACAAACACCAATGATTGTGCCTTTATTTCTGCACCTCAAGAAACTTTCTCAGTCTAAGATGACAAATAACATGACCAGAAAAGAAAGAATTAAGAACAAAGTGGTAATGCAAGAGGATGGAGGAAAATTCAAAAGGATGGTTTAATGAATGATTATACTGAAGTTTGGTGGGTTGGTCAGGCAGAAGGAAAAATAAAGCATAGTCTAAGATTTAGGGGCTATATTTTTGAATAATATTCCTTTCACTAAGAGAAGTAGTACTGAAAGAAATTATGCTTGAGATTGTCTGGATTCTTAATTTCTGTGAAATTAACTGCAGGAAAAGTGAGTATGCAAAGAAATAGAAACCTAATTTAGAATATATTTTCTCCAAACAAATAGTTGGATCTCAGCCAACTGCAGGTAGTTGAACCTGTCCCATTAGATAAGACCATACTCAAAAGAAGCAAATTCCTATCTGTGACCAATCTATTACTGTGCTTCTTTTCTTCTGGTATTAATTAAAATTCTCTGAGTTTGTTGTAGTGAGGAGCAACTTCCTTTGGTTTATGAATCCTTCTTTGCTCAGAGAAAGTGTCAGATACTTTGCTTCACTTACTTTTTTCTCAGGACATAGGAAATCTATGCCTGGTTGGGACATTGAAGATAAACCACAGTGTTATCTTCAAAAAAGAGTAGGGAGGGAAGACAGAGGGTTTACACAGAGAGGAGAAACTATGGGTGGGACATGTTTGTGTCAAGCTGGAGATCTACTGGACACCTACAACAGAGTAGGCTTCTGGGAAGATTTGAGGATGGCTCTAGCTAAGAGCTCTAGTAGCAGGGTCATGAAGACTAAAGAGGTCACTCTCTAACTAGACAAGATTCCTAGTGGAGGGAGGGGAACACCAACCCACTCACAAACTCTTCCACCCATAATTTACCCTGCCTACAAGATGTGCAAGGATAAAGATAAAACAGATTGAAGGAATGCCCATTCAATGCCTGGCCCAACCTGAGACACACCCCATGGGAGAGAGGCACTATTAGTGATACTCTGCTATGCTGACACACAGGAGCCTAGCATAGCTGTTCTCTGAAAGGCCCCACCCAGCAACAGATGGAAACAGATGCTGAGACTTACAACAAAACATTGGCTGGAGTGCAGGGCAACTTGTGTAAGAGTACAGGGAAGGACAGAATGAATGAGACAGGAGCTCCACAGGAACAACTACACAGCTAAATAGCCAGAGCCTAGGGAGCTTACAGAGAATGAAGCACCAACTACTGACCATGCATGTCCTGGCCTTAGGTCCCCTACACAGATGTACTGATGTGCAGATCAGTCTTCATATAAGACTCCAGCAAGTCCCCAGACTATCTCTGCAATGGACTCTGTTATCTGCTTTTTTATCACTTTCCCCTAGTGGTGCTGCCTCACCAGGCCACAAAGGAAGAGGATATGCTCAGACCTGATGAAACTTGTTGTGCTGAAGTGGATTGATATGTGGGGTTTTGTTTACTGAGGAGTAGTGGAGAGTAAATGGAGGAAGAGGGAGAGAAGGTGGGACCTGGAAGAAAGAAGGGAGGAGACTAAGATCAAGAGAGAAAGGAAGAAAGAAAGAAAGAAAGAAAGAAAGAAAGAAAGAAAGAAAGAGAGAGAGAGGGAGGGAGGGAGGGAGGGAGGAAGGAAGGAAGGAAGGAAGGAAGGAAGGAAGGAAGGAAGGAAGGAAGGAAGGACAGCTTATTACTGTCAGAGACTTGATACTGTCTGTTTTATAGAAGGAAGTGAACTTGCAGATGTAATACATAAGAAATCATCCTTGTGAGAATTTATGAGGCCTCACAAGTAGTGCCTAGTATTGTATTAAATAACACACCAAAGTACGTTTTGTACATTCATAAGTTCGTGAAAATTTTCTGCTTGATTAGGTAGTTCAGACTTGGGAAAGATTGAAAGTTGCTATTTGAGAGTTTCTTACAGACTATTTAAAATGGGACAGCTGACCTGACTTGTTCATTACTTAACAGAGCTATGCTCTTTATAAGCCCCATTATCTCCAGTACACATTATATTTCTTAAATTTTTAGTTTTGCAGTTACTACAAATATTTTTTTCTTTTTTCTTTCTATTAATTACAGTTTATTCACTTTGTATCCCCCCTGTACCTCCCTCCCTCCTCCCCTAACAATCCCACCCTCCCTCTTCCCCACCCCGAGTCCCTAGCCCAGTCCACTGAAAAGGGTGGTCTCCCTCCCCTTCCCTCTGATCCTAGTCTATCAGGTCTCATCAGTAGTGGCTGCACTGTCTTCTTCTGTGGCCTGCTAAGGCTGCTCCCCCTTCAGGGAAGAGGTGATCAAAGAGCAGACCAATCAGTTCATGTCAGAGACAGTCCCTGTCCCCATTACTATAGAACCCACTTGAATACTGAATTGTCATAGGCTACCTCTGTACAGAGGTTCCAGGCCATCTCCATGAGTTGTCCTTGACTGGAATGGGTCCTCATGAAATTGAAAAGCTTCAGTAAAGCAAAGGACACTGTCACAAAATGACTGCCTACAGACTGGGAAAGAATCTTCACCAACCCTCTATATGATAAAGAGCTACTATCCAGTATATATAAAGAACTCAAGAAGTTAAACACCAACAAATCAAATAATCCAATTAAAAAAAATGGGGTATGGAGCTAAACAGAGAATTCTCAATAGAGGATTATCAAATGGCAGAGAAACACTTAAAGAAATGTTCAACGTCCTTAGTCATCAGGGAAATGCAAATCAAAACGACCCTGAGATTTCACCTTACACCCATCAGAATGGCCAAGATGAATAACTCAAGTGACAACACATGCTAGAGAAGATGTGGAGAAAGGGGAACCCTCCTCCACTGCTGGTGGAAATGTAAACTTGTACAGCCACTCTGGAAATCAATCTGTCACTAGCTCAGATATAGCGCTTCCTCAAGAACCAGCTATACCACTGCTAGGCATATATCCGAAAGACACTCAAGTGTACAACAAGAACATCTATTCAACCATGTTTGTAGCAGCTTTATTTTTTCTTTTTTTATGGAAGTATTTTAACCTGCAATAGCTACTTTTGTCACTTAGACACAATCTATAATCACCTGTGAATATAGTGTCATTAAGAGATTATCCAGAAATATATGGAAATCCAACAATGTAATTCAGCATATAAAAAAACTGAAAGAAAAAAAACACATGTTAATTGTGTTAGATGCTTAAAAAGCATTTGACAAAATTCAACACCAATGTTTAAAGTTTTGGAGAGATCAAGGATACAAGGCACATACCTAAACATAGTAAAAGCAATATACAGCATGCCTACATCAAACTAAACGGACAGAAACTTAAATCAATCCCACTGAAATAAAAAACAAGGCAAAGCTACCCACTCATGCCATATCTCCTCAACATGGTACTTGAAATCCTAGCTAAAGTAATAAGACAGATAAAAGACATCAAGGGGATACACATCAGAAAGGAAGAAGTCAAGGGATCACTATTAACAGATGATATGATTATATATCATATATATTATCATATATATATATATATATATATATATGCTTAAGTATATAAGAGACCCCAACAATTATACCAGAGAAAATCTTCAGTTGGTAAATACGTTCAACGAAGTGGCTGGATGCAAAATTAACTCAAACAAATTTGAAGCCCACCTATATACAAAAGACAAATGGGCTGAGAAAGAAATTAGGAAAACAACACCCTTCACAATAGCCACAAATAACATAAAGTACTTTGGTGTGACTCTAACCAAGCAAGCCAAAAATCTATATAAAAATTTAAAAAAAATCTCTGAAGAATGAAGTTGAAAAAGAAACCAGAAAATAGAAAGTTCTCCCATGCTTGTGGATCAAAAGAATTAACATAGTGAAAATGACTGTCCTACCAGAAGCAATCCACAGATTCAATGCATTTCCCATCAAAACATCAATACAATTCTTTATGGATCTTTAAAGAACAATTCTCAATTTCATATGAAAAAACAAACAAACAAACAAACAAACAAACAGAATTGCTAAAACAATCCTGTACAATAAAAGATTTTCTGGAGGTATCTCCATCCCTGATCTCAAGCTGTACTAAAGAGAAATATTAATAGAAACAGTATGGCACTGGCATAACAACAAACTGGTGTATCAATGAAATTAAATCAAAGATACAGAAATAAACCCCATACTCCTAAGGATTATTGATTTTTTATAAAGAAGCCAAAACCATACAATGGATAAAAAGATAGCATCTTCAACAAATGGTGCTAGTCTACCTGGATGTCTACATGTCAAAAAATACAAATAGATTCATATATTCATTACCCTGGACCAAAGTAAAATCCAAGTGGATCAAAGACCTCAACATGAAACCAAACACACTAAATATGTTAGAAGAAAAAGTAGAGAAGAGCCTTAAACTCTTTGGAGACATCTTCCTGAGCATAACACCAAAAGCACAGACTCTAATATGAACAATCAATAAATGGAACCTCATGAAACTGAAAAGCTTCTGCAGAGAAAAGGATACTGTGAACAGAACAAAACATCAGCCTAAAGACTGGGAAAAGATCTTCACCAACCATACATCAGACAGAGGGCTAATATCCAGAATGATTAAAGAACTCAAAAAGTTAAACACCAACAAACCAAGTAAACCAATAAAAAAATGGGGTACAAAACTAAACAGAGAATTTTTTTAATTTTATTTTTTTCTTATTAGTTACATTTTATTAACTCTGTATCCCAGCTGTATCCCGCTCCCTCATTCCCTCCCAATCCCACCCTCCTTCCCTCCCTCATCTCCACCCTGCCCCTTTCCAAGTTCACTGATGGGGGGAGAATTCTTAATAGAAGAATATCAAATGGCAGATAAACACTTAAAGAAATGCTCAGTATCCTTAGTCATCAGGGAAATGCAAATCAAAATGACTCTTAGACCTTACACCCATTAGAATGGCTATGATCAAAACCTCAAGCTCTGGAGAGGTTGAGGAGAAAGACTCTACCCAGCAGAGTATCAAGGCAGATGCTGAGACTCATAGCCAAACTTTGGTCAGAGTTCAGGGAAAATTATGGAAGAAGGGGGAGACAGAAAGACCTGGAGGGGACAGGAGCTCCACAAGGACTACAGTCTGGGCTCAGGTGGTCTTGCATAGACTGATGAATCAACCAAGGACCATGCATGGAGAGGGCCTAGATCCCCTGCTCAGATGTAGCCCATGGGCAGCCAAGTCTCCCTGTGGGTTTTGTAGTAAGGGGAGAATGGGCTGTATCTGACATGGACTCAGTGGTCGGCAATTTGATCACCTTCCCCTGACAAAATGGCCTAACTAGGTCACAGATTAAAAGGATCCAGACAGTCCTGATGAGACCTGATAGGCTAGGGTCAGATAGTAGGAGAGGAAGACCTCCCGTATCAGTGGAGTAACAGAGGGCATAGGAGAGGAGGAGGGCAGGATGGTGGGACCAGAAGGAGATGAGGCAGGTGCTTACAACCTGGATAGAAAGTGAATAAATTTTAGCAAATAATAATAATAAAGCAAAAATTATAAAGAGATTGTCTAGATTAATGTGGCCTGTGGGCCTCTTTGCGGGAGATATTTTGATTATGTTAATTGAGATGGGAAAAAATTCAGGGACCTGAGTAGTGCCCTTTCTAAGGCAGTCCTGGACTGTATACACATGGAGAAAGTGAGCTGAGCACTAGCATGGATGCGTTAATCCATTACTCTCTGTTTCTTGACTTTGGATGCAGTGCGCCTGACTATCTCTTGCAGTCACCATGAATTAATCTCAAAAATGGATTGTAACATGGAGCTATGGAAATGAACCCTTTCTCCCCTAAGTTGCTTTTCTCAGGGTATTTTATCACAGCAAAAGAAATGAAAGTAAGACAAGCTTTTACAGTACATTTATATTGCTTATATGTTAAAGTTACAAACATGATGGGAGACTTAGGTATTAAATCTGAAATTAATATTTTGTAAACTTTATTAATAAAAATTACAAATGAATAAAACCATCACACACCAAAATTATCCTGACCCAATTTTATACAACTTGGGTAACTTCTAAACAATTAGAAGAAACTCTCATGACAGAGGCTATTTATAGTATCACAATAAATTTTACGCTGTCAGTATCAAATATATTTTGTGCACTCCTTCAACACCAAACTCCAAAAATACATGGAAAAATTACAAGAAAAGCAACCAGCTCTATATTTCTTTTGATAAGTCATATCCATTTCTTGTACTCAGTCCTTCCTCATCCCTTAATTTTAGGCTTTCTTGTTCTCTTTCCATTACATTGTAATGTGACCACATGTATAATTCTTCAAATACATATGTATAGCATTTGTTAGATTTTGCACCTAAAAGATAAAATGTAATTTTTTTCAGTGATGATCTGATCTCTCCTAATATTATACATTTTACATTCATCCACTTTCCTGAAAAACTTTATTTTTTTTAGAGTTGAATGCTCTTAATGTAAATATCGTTAATATTTAATATTTATTGGCTACTTTAAATTTTTTATTAATTTACTTTTTATTAATTATAATTTATTCACTTTGACCCAGCTGTAACCCCCTCCCTCATCCCCTTCTAATCCCACCCTCCCTCCCTTTTCTCCTCTCTTGCCTCTCCCCCAGTCCACTAATAGGGAAGGTCCTGCATCCCTTCCACCTGACTCTAGCCAATCATGTCTGATCAGCACGGGCTGCATTGTCTTCTTCTGTGGCCTGGTAAGGCTGTTTCCACCTCAGGGGAAGGTGATCAAAGAGCCAGCCACTGCGTTCATGTCAAAGATAGCCCCTGTTAGTACTAAACTTTATATATATATAAATAATGTTATATATATAATAAATATATATTTATATATTATATATATAATTATGTATATAAAATATAATGTTATATTATATATACTATATATTATTATATATAAATATATAATACATATAACATTATATATTATATATAGTATATATATAACATTATATATATTATTATATATGTATATATAAGTTTGGAAGTAATAGCATATCTTCTAAATAAAATTCTTAAAGTCCACATCATGTGTTATCAAAGATTCAAGTCTAGCTAAGGTCTAAGGTTTCCTCTAGATTTAAAATAGTCACTAAATATTGGCATTGGGCTTAAAAGACAAAATATCAGCCTCTTGGCAGACCTTTCCTCATGGCTTTTTAAACTTCTTTTTAAAATCTATTCTTACAAAATCATACATCTCACAATGGAAACCAAATTGAAAAAGTCACTGGCAGCTCTCTGAAGTTGTTAAGCAACTAGGTGAGAAGAAGTGTGATTTTAGAGAGTGAGAGAAAGTGCTGTTGGCAGCCTAAATTCATTTAGAGATTATCTGAGAGGACCATCAAAAGTGACTGGCATTTGTAAATGAAAACAAAACAAAAAGATATTGATTTTGAGTTAAAGAATTGAAGAATATAATTTATACCTTCCCTTTTCATGCCACGAATTTCATCTCGTATTGACATGCTTGCAGATTTCTCATATATATGAAAATTGCATTGAAATACTGGCAATAGTTAACTTGTACTCACGATTACTAATCAACATCCTGTAGAAGCACAGCACAAATGCAGCTATTAAGAACAACTAAACTCAGAGATTTTGAATATGTAAACAGTTACTTCATATCACCGTCCCATCTTACTTTGTTTCCAGAAATGTCCATTTTAAATAAATATATGTGTCAAGGGTTAATTGAGCAATTTGTGTACGATATAGCTCTTTGAAATGATGATGTGGTCTTGACATAGAAGTACATATCCAAGCAAAAGAGTCCATTTAGAAAATTTTTGAAATATTATGTCTATAAATACTTGGATAATTCTACTTATATTTTATAAACATTTTATATATTAATGCCATGAAAACTTAAACTATTTTCACAAAACATAATAGGGGTGTTTACTCCAATATATAATTTACTGCATCTAACAATCTATATTGATACCAAATGAATACATGTCATATAGGAACAGAATATTATTTTAAAGCTTTTAGACATTATATATCTAAAAATATTATGGCGTAAGTAAATACTAAGCATAATCCATCTTTAAGACTAATAAAGTAACTGTAGGATTACTTTTAAAATCTTGGTCAGTTATTTAATCCTAGTAAAATACCTGTTAATATATTATCCAAGTTCTACTTTAAAATCTGTAAAAATGCATTATAAATATAAAACTTTTGAACAAATTTTATAGCAAAAAGGTGATTCTTTGTACAATGGAAATGAAATTGGTTTTCTTGATGGTGCATTGTAAATCTACTCCCTTGATATAGAATATCTGTGCATGATGTTCTTTCATTAGTTTACAGAAATCTCTAGACTGACAAACTGGTTCTTATTCATGAGGAATTGCCTTTCAGCAATGCACTCTAATTAATCAAGGTCGTTTGAATACATTTTGCTCGAAGCACCTAAAACTCAGGGTGTCATTCTGTGTATTTATCAAATTACTAATCAATATGCTGCACCACAGTCACCACCAGGCTTTCAGCTATCCAAGGATGCCATATGAATTAAAACTGTTCAATCTGTCATCTGCATAAACTGAATTAGCACATGCTGTTAAATTTCATAGGACAGAGCAATGAGATGTGTTTTAAATAGAAAGAATCAACCATCAGTGTTTTACTTACGTTTAAAATGCTGTATTTTAATCTTGTATTAAGCTAGCTTTGATTTCACTTTCTTTTTTCAACATATTACCTCCACTCTATTGGTAAAGTAATTTATTCCATCCTCTGTGGAGAGCCAGGATCTTATTTGCCAGTGTATTTATCTTTTCTGCCACTGCACTGTCATTCATCTTCAATCTCCACAGAGGACCAGACCTGTGCAGAATTGCAATTAGGATTGATTCAACTAAATCCAGGCCACAGAGCTGATGCTGACAGGGTGACCTCAAGAGAATTTAAGATGTGAATTGAGAAAACACACAGAGAGAAAAAGAAGGTACTTAAACCCACAAGTCATTAGGCTTTCTGTTGCTTGTTATGATTAGATCACTATCAGCACTTATGTTCATTTTTAGAATGATTGTGAACAGTTAAACAGCCTTTAAGTAATTTTGGAAACATAAAAATAAATGCATGAAAATCTCTATGTTGAGACTGAAACAGCAGTTTTCAAAGAACAAAAAATCAATTTGCATTGCAGTTGTGCAACTTAAGGTTTCTCCTCCATGTGGGGAAATAAAAACAATACAAAGTTCCACAGATGAGCTACTGGGTTGCCAGTAGCAACCTTGTGGGGATCGATTCTCAACAGTTCCAGAATACTCACCAAGGAAGCCTCACCTTGATGTTACTTAAATGCTCTGATAAAATTTCCTAAACAATTCTTTGTTCCATGAGATAGTTTTGAGATTTTAAAAGGCAGTAGCTGCAAGCACTGTAATAACCTAAGAGTATTTCTTCTGACCTGTCATATATGACATGTCATATCAATCTTGAGTTTCTACACTCTGCATTAGGAGTCATCTATTATTGATGACCTGTCTCCATCCTACTTATACAGCAGAGGGAAAGAGAGTTTGCCATTGGGAAATGAGTCAAATTTCTTCAGTGAAGTAAAAAGGAAAGTAGAAATGGGAAATGGAAAATAACAATGGCTGAGTAATCTTCCCTAAGGAGATTTCTTTACATTTTTTCCTCTTGGTAGAAAGAATTTTGCTCTTCCAAAAGGAAAAATGTTGTATGGGTAAGAACAATTAGATTTATTCTAATAAGGGAAATGAGAACATCACAGAAAGCAAAATTCAATAAAGAAAAATGAAAGGACTAGATTATATATATATATATATATTATATATATATATAATATAATAATATATATTGATGAATAGAATTCGGCATGAAGTGTCAAACTCTCTCTGTGATTTTATGCTTTGCCAAATCATTTAATGTAAAAAGGAATGAAAAGATCCCACTACAATGCAGCGAAAGTCTGTCAAAAAAAAAGTGTAATAATGAAAATTAAAATTTTTGTTTTAAAGTACAGTACTTTCTGCTTCTGAGATACCTCACTCAGGATGATCACTTAAAGATCCCACCATTTGCCTGCTAATTTCATGATTTCCTTGTTTTTAATTGCTGAGTAGTATTCCGTCGTGTAAAAGTACCACAATTTCTGTATCCATTCTTCCATTGAGGGACATCTGGGTTGTTTCCAGGTTCTAGCTATTTACAAATAAAGTTGCTACAAACGTGATTGAGCAAATGTCCTTGGTGTGTACTTGAGCATCTTTTGGATATATGCCTAGGAATGGTATAGCTGGATTTTGAGGTAGCACTATTTCTAATTGTCTGAGAAAGTGCCAGATTGATTTCCAAACTGGTTGTACAAGTTTACACTCCCACCAGCAATTGAGGAGGGTTCCCTTCTCTCCACATCCTCTCCAGCATGTGTTGTCTCTTGAGTTTTTGATCTTAGCTATTTTGATGGGTGTAAGGTGAAGACTCAGGATCGTTTTGATTTGCATCTCTCTGATGACTAAAGACGTTGAGCATCTCTTTAAGTGTTTCTCTGCCATTCTATATTCCTCTACAGAGAATTCTCTGTTTAGGTCCATATCCCATTTTTTAATTGGATTGCTTCATTTATTGCTTTTTAACTTCTTTGGTTCTTTATATATTCTGGATATCAGCCCTCTGTCAGATATATGGTTGGTGAAGATCCTTTCCCAGTCTGTAGGCTATTGTTTTGTTCTGACAACAGAGTCTTTTGCTTTACAGAAGCTTTTCAGTTTCATGAGGTCTCATTTATTGATTGTTGCTTGTGCTGTTGGTGTTCTGTTCAGGAAGTTGTCTCCTGTCCCAATGTGTTCTAGGTTCTTCCCCACTTTTCCTTCTAACAGATTTAATGTGTCTGGTTTTATGTTGAGGTCTTTGATCTACTTGGACTTTAATTTTGTGCAAGGTGATAAATATGGATCTATTTTTCTGCAGTATATACTCACTTATAAGTGCATACCAAACATATAAGAGGATAAACATACTAAAATCTGTACACCTAAAGAAGATAAAGAAGAAAGAGGACCTCGGGTAAGATGATCAATCCTCACTTAGAAAGACAAATGGGATGGACCTACCTTGGAAGTAGGAGAAAACAAGTAACAGGACAGTGGGCCTCTGAAAGACTCTACCTTGCAGTGTATCAAAGCAGATACTGAGACTCATAACCAAACTTTGGGCAGAGTGCAGGGAATCATATGAAGGAAGGAGGAATCAGTAAGATCTGGAGAGGACAGGAGCTCCACAGGGACCAAATATTTCTGGGCACAGGGGTCTTTCCTGAGACTCTTTCTTCAACCAAGGACCATGTATGGATATGACCTAGAATCTCTGCTCGGATATAGCCCATGGCAGCTCAGCATCCAAGTGGGTTGCCTAGTAAGAGGAACAGGGACTGTTTATAACATGAACTCTTTGACCTCCCACCCCTGGGAGAAGCAGCCTTTCTAGACCATAGAGGAGGACACTGCAGCCAGTCTTGAAGAGATCTGATAAGCTAGGGTCAGATAGATGGGGAGGAAAACCTTCCATATCAGTGGACTTATAGAAGGGCAGGGAGGAGATGAGAGAAACAGAGGGGGTGGGATTGGGAAGGAATGAGGGAGGGAGGGAAGGCAGGAGGATAGGTTTGGGAGGGAATGAAGAAGAGGGCTACAGCTAGGATATAAAGTAAATAAACTGTAAACAATATAAAAATAAAAATTTAATTAAAAAAGTACATTACTATTTATTTTTTTGAAGGAAAAGAATGATGAGACCTATTTTCTCTTGTGAAAACTCCATTTTTAATATAGTAAAAGAAATTGTAATATGCAGTTTATCTGAGTTTTATCTATCCTAGGTCAAGAAAGCAACTGTAATGGTGGTTGAAAGTTTGCATTCAACTTCAGAAATGTACACATAGAGAACTAATGCTTATCAGAGGATTGACCTCCTGCAGAAGCAAATTGATACCCTATGGCAAATCACTCAACTTGGGTGTCAATGGAAGTATGCTGGACTTTGTGTCACTAGCATACAATATGAAAATTTTTCCCGTGCTGCAAATCTGTCTAAACAATTGTCTAGCTATATTTTAGGTAATTGGACTGAAGAATTCGATACTATGACGGAGCAGCTGAGAGTGGCCATTGTCACAGTAAATTCTACCAGAGTGGACGCAGGACTAGCCACAGGATTATCATCATGGATTGCTGCAGCCATGAATCATCTGAAGGAATGGGCGGGCATGGCAGTGTTAGCAGACAGGCCTTCTAGTGTTGGTCTCCTTGGTTTGCCTGTGGTGTATATGCAAGATTAGAGTCTCACAACAGTGTAATGCAGCCATGATCATTCAGGCCTTTACAGCCATTGAAGTAGGACAGTCTCCCCAAGCATGGTTGGCTAAAAAGCTAAAATGTTATGCTCAGGATGTGAGGCTAAGCACTGCACTCAGGGTCAGCAGCTTTGGACCCAGAGAAGAGCATGTCTGATTGCATGCGGGTTGATGCCCCAGGTCCTGCCTCTGAGAAAAAGGTATCGGACGGGTCTGATACTCTTTGGGTGGATGACACTTAAATGAACATTGGTACAAAGTCCCAAATTATTTTTAATATCAGAGATCAGACCTCTACTCTTGCCTGATGCGTCCAAAACAAAAAGGGGGAACTGTAGAGAGTTGCGTAATGCCGTGCCTTAAAGATGGAGCTGGTTTCTGCCTTCCACCTTCCCGATGGTGAGTGCTTTCTGTCACAAAACAACTCCATATTTGGCTAAGGCTGAGGATCTGGCTTGCTTCCATGTATGTGGACCTATCTGCATTGTCCATGAGGCACGCTGGGGTTGGCTACCCAGAGGCTATTTTAAGCTGTGGGCTGGCTTTCCCCAGGGTCAGAAGATTGTTCAAGGTTCCTGAATAAACTGCATTGAGAAGAACAAAAAAAAAAAAAAAGATCAGAAAGAAGGAGAGGAGGACCTCCCCTATCAGTGGACTTGGGGAGAGGCATGCATGCAGAAAGGGGGGGAGGGTGGGACCAGGAGGGGAGGAGGGAGGGACTTATGGGGGGATACAAAAGGAATAAAGTGTAATTAATAAAAGTTAAATAAAAAATTTTAAAAAAAGTTACTTTTGTGCCTTTACTAAAATCTTAATTCTAGTAGATTAATGAGAGATAGCTTCCACAATATACATAATACATATTAACAAGAGTATCTTACATTCATCCATCCATCCAGACATACATATATAACTTTTGGAAAATGCTTAAAGACATTGCTTTTTATGGTCACTACCCTCACTAATAAATCAAAACATGATCGTGTTTTCCATCATGCAAACATTATATTTTCTCACTGTCACATGAAAATTTTGCCTGTTAAATATGTAGAATTTTCATTCATATAGCTGGTCTTTCATGTAACTGAACAGCAGAAAACATGAAATGTGAAATAGTAAGTATTATAAGAATTGAAGAGCATAGTTGAACATATGATTTTTCACTACATGAAGGGGAAGATGATTTCCTCTTTCAGTTTACAACTAACTGCTGTTCTCAAGTATTCAGAGGTCCCACCAGAAATGAAATTAATACATAGTTACGACAATTAGGCAGTTATGATTCTGTTTTACAGCAGGGTCTGTAAATATCAGAACTTTCAGAGATGAGGTTAACCAAATATTGAGTCAAAGCCTGACTAAGACTATGAGCCTGGGGGTAGCAGCTCAATGATAGAAGACTTTCAAAGCATGTGTGGTCTTGGTTTGGAGCTATGCTGGCCTTGAGAATAATTAATGTGTATGATATATCATATCTATAATAACAAATGAAATAGTTAAATATTTTATGACTTTGTTCCTCAAACATAAGATTCTTTAAAACACTAACGTTAGAATCATAGTCATATGTTTGTGAATTCATAACAAATTTATTCCAACAATTTTTATTGTAGTTATATACATATTAAGAAAAATAATATTAAGTAGAATTGTTAATAAATTACAACAAAAAGGCTTGTAATATATATCTCCAATACTTTTTATTCTTTTTAAATTTTATTTATTTTTTATTAATTACAACTTATTCACTTTGTATCACTTTGTATCCTGCTGTAGCCCCATTCCTCCTCTCCTCCCAATCCCACCCTCCCTCCCTCTTCTCCTCCCATGCCCCCCCAAAGTTCACTCATAAGGGAGGTTCTCCTCCTCTTCTCTCTGACCCTTATGAGTGAACTTTGGGGGAGCATGGGAGGAGAAGAGAGGTCTCATCAGGAATGGCTGCATTGTCTTCCACTGTGGACTGGCAAGGCTGCACCCCCTTCAGAGGCAGGTGATCAAAAAACCAGCCACTGAGTTCTTGTGATAGACAACTCCTGTTCCCCTTAGTAGGGAACCCTCTAGAACGTAGAGCTACCATGGGCTACATCTATGCAGAAATTCTAGTTTATATCCATGATTGGTCCTAAAGTTGGATTATCAAGTCTCTGAAAAGCCCATGTGCACAGATTTTTTTGGTTCTGTTGCTCTCCTTGTGGAGCTCCTGTGCCCCTCCAGGTCTTTCAGTTCCCCCTTCTTTCATAAGATTCCCTGCACTCTTCCCAAAGTTTGGCTATGAGTCTGAGCATCTGCTCCAATATCCTGTTGGGTAGAGCCTTTCAGCGGCACTCTGTGGCATGCTCCTGCCTGTTACTTGTTTTTTCCCTCTTCTGATTTCCATCCTGTTTGCCTTTCTGAATGATGATTGAACATCTTATCCTGGGTCCTGCTTCTTACTTAGCTTCTTTTGGTGTACAAATTTTAGTATGGTTATCCTATATTATATTTCTACTATCCACTTATAAGTGAGTATATACTGTGAGTGTCTTTCTGCTTCTGGGATATCTCACTCAGGATTATCTTTTGTATCCCTCCTGAAGTTGTTTACTCTGACAAAGAGGACGAACTTCCCTAAATCGAGTAGGACAGGTCTTCAGTCAAGGGTATATGTATAGCTATGTTTCCCTGCTAGAACATACAAACAAACTCAAAATCATTTGAGATTTTTATCTTAGCCATTCTAATGAGTGTAAGGTGAAATCTCAGGGTCATTTTGATTAGCATATCCCTGATGACTAAGCATGTTGAGAATTTTAAGGGTTTCGCTTCCATTAGATACTCTATTGAAAATTTTCTCTTTAGCTCTGTGCCCCATTTAATTGGATTACTTGATTTGTTGTTTTTTTTCTTTTTTATTTATTTTTCTTTTTATTTTTTATTAATTGCACTTTATTCAAGGATAAACCCCTCCCTCCCCCCTCCTGATCCCACCCTTCCTCCCCCTTCTTCATGCATGCTTCTCCCCAAGTCCTCTGATAGGGTAGGCCCTCCTCTCCTTCCTTCTGATCTTAGTCTATCAGATCACATCAGGAATGGCTGCATTGTCTTCTTCTGTGGCCTGGTAAGGCTGCTCCCCCATAAGGGGGAGGTGATCAAAGAGCAGGCCAATCAGATTTTGTCAGAGGCAGTCCCTCTTCCCATTATTATGGAAACCACTTGGACACTAAACTGCCAGGGGCTACATCTGTGCAGGGGTTCTAGGTTATCTTCATGCATGGTACTTGGTTGGAGTATGAGTCTCTGGGAAGACCCCTGTGTTCAAATTTTCTGGTTCTGTTGCTCTCCTTGTGGAGTTCCTGTCCTCTTCAGATCTTACTATTTCCCACTTCTTACATAAGATTCTGAAAAGCAGCAAACCAAGTAATCCAATTAAAAAAAATGGGAGCAGAGCTAAACAGAGAATTCTCTGTAGAGGAATATCAAATGGCAGAGAAACACTTAAAGAAATGTTTAACATCATTAGCCATTAGGGAAATGCAAATTGAAATGACCCTGAGATTTCACCTTACACACATCAGAATGGCCAACATGAAAAACTCAAGTGACAACACATGCTGGAGAGGTTGTGGAGAAAGGAGAACCCTCCTCCACTGCTGGTGGGAATGTAAACTTGTACAACCACTCTGGAAATCAATCTTGAGCTTTCTTAGGCAACTAGGAATAGCTCTTCCTCAAGATCCAGCCATACCACTCCTAGGCATATATCCAAAAGAAGCTCAAGTACACAATAAGGACATTTGTTCAGCCATGTCTGTTGCAGCTTTATTTGTAATAGACAGAAGTTGGAAACAGCCCAAATGCCCCTCAACTGAAGAATGGATGCAGAAATTGTGGTATATCTACACAATGGAATATGACTCAGCAGTAAAAAAAAATAAGGAAATCATGAAATTTGCAGGTACATAAATGGTGGGACTTGGAAAGGATCATCCTGAGTGAGCTGTCCCAGAAGCAGAAAGACACACACTCACTCATATAGACATGTAATATAGGATAAACCTACTAAAATTTGTACATCTAAAGAAACTAATCAAGAGAGAGGACCCTGACTAAAATGTTCAATCTCCTTCCTGAAAGGAAAAGAGGAAGGATATCAGAAGAAGAAAACAGGAAACAAGCTAGGAACCTTACACAGAGGACTTCAGAAAAGCTCTGCCGTGCAGACTATCAAAGCAGATGCTGAGACTCATGACCAACTGTTGAGCAGTGTGCATGGAATCTTATGTAAGATTTTTTGCTTTTTAACTTTTTTAGTTCTTTAAATATTCTGGATATAAGCCCTCTGGCAATAGGGTTGGAAAAGATGCTTTCTCAGTCTGTATTTTGTTCTGATGACAGTGTCCTTTGCTTTATAGAAGATTTTTAGTTTCCTTAGGTCCCATTTATTGATTGTTGATCTTTGAGCCTGAGCTGTTGGTGTTCTGTTCAGGAAGTTGTCTTCTGTGCCAGTGAGTTCTAGGCTCTTCTCAACTTTATCTTCTAACTGATTTACTGTGCCTGCTTTATGTTAAGGTCTTTTATCCACTTGGACTTTAGTTTTGTGCAGGGTGATAAATATGGATCTATTTGCATTTTTCAACATGTAGAAATCCAGTTATACCAGCCCCATTTGTTGAAGGTGCTGTCTTTTTTTACATTGCATGGTTTTGGCTTCTTTGTGAAAAGTTTCTGTAGGTGTGTGTGTTTATTTCTGGGTCTTCTATTTGATACCATTGATCTACTATTCTTTTTCTTTGCCAGTACCATGCAGTTTTTACTAGTATTGCTCTGTAGTACAGCTTGAGATTAGGGATGACGATACCACCACATGATCTGTTGTTTTATGGATTGTTTTAGCAATTAAGGTTTTTTGTTTGTTTGTTTTTCCATATGAAATGGAGAACTGTTCTTTCAAGATCTGTAAAGAATTGTGTTGACATTTTGATGGGAATTGCATTGAATTTGTACATTACTTTTGGCAGGATGGCCATTTTCACTATGTTAATCCTACTGATCCATGAGCATGGGAGATCTTTCCAGTTTCTCATATCTACCCAATTTCTTTCTTCAGAGACGTGAAGTTTTTTTTTTTAACATGTCTTTCACTTGATTACACCAAGGTACTTCATGTTATTTGTGACTATTGTGAAGAATGTAGTTTTCCTAATTTCTTTCTCATCCCTTTTGTCTTTCATATACAGGAAGGCTACTGATTTTTTTGAATAAATTTTATATTCTGCATGTTTGTTGAAGGTGTTTATCGGCTGAAGGGGTTCTCTGGTTGAAATATTGGGTCACTCATGTATACTGTCATATCATCTGCAAATAGTGATACTTTGACTTCCTCCTTTCTGATTTTTATCCTCTTGATCTCCTTTAGTTGTCTTATTGTCTAGCTAGGACTTCAAGTACTATGTTGAAGAAATAAAGAGAGAGTGGACAGCCTTGCATTGTCCCTGATTTCAGTGGGATTCATTTAAGTTTCTCTATGTGTATTTTGATGTTAGCTATAGGCTTGCTGTAGATTGTCTTTACTATGTTTAGGTATGCACCTTGTATCCCTGATCTCTCCAAGACTTTAAAAATGAATGGGTGTTGGATTTTGTCAAATGCTTTTTCAGCATGTAAGGAGAAGATCATGTGGGTTTTATCATTCAGTTTATTTATATGGTGGATTACATTGATGGATTTCTGTAGATTGAACCACCCCTGCATGTCCAGATGAAACCTAGTTGGTCATAGTGAATGATATATTTTCTGTGTTCTTGGATTCAGTTTGCAAGTATTTTATTAAGTAATTTTATTGGGTATTTGTTGAGTAATTAATGCAAATCAATATTATAAGAGAGACATGTCTGAAGTTCTCTTTTTTGTTGGGTCTTTGTGTGGTTTAGGTATCAAGGTGACTCTGACCTCATAGAATGAGTTTGGTAATGTTCCTTCTGTTTCTGTTTGGTGGAATAGTTTGAAAAGAATTGGAGTTAGCTCTTCTTTGAAGGTCTGGTAGAATAATGAGCTGAAGCCCTCCAGCCCTAAGATATTTTAGGGAAGGGAGCCTTTTGATGACTGCTTTGTATTTCCTTCGGGGATATAGGACTATTTAATCTATTTACCTGATCTTGATTTAATTTTGGTAAATAGAATCTATCAAGAAAATTGTCCATTTCAATTAGATTTTCAAATTTTGTTGCATGTAGGCTTTTGTAGTAAGACTGAATGATTGTTTGCATTTCCTCAGTGTCTGTACTTAGTCTCCCTTTTCGATTCTGATTTTGCTGATTTGGATAGTTTCTCTCTGCTTTTTAGTGATTTTGGCTGAGGATATGGCTATCTTGTTGATTTTCTTGAAGAACCAGCTCTTGGTTTCATTGACTCTGCGAATTGTTTTCTTTGTTTCTAATTCATTGATTTCAACTCTAAGTTTTGTTATTTCTAATTGTCTACTCCTTTTTGGCATGTTGGCTTCTTCTTTTCTAGGACGTGTAGGTGTGCCATTAAGTTGTTTCTATGAGATATCTCAAACTTCTTCTGGATGCACTTAGTGCAATGATCTTTCCCCTTAACATAGCTGTCATTGTGTTCAATAAGTTTGAGTAAGTTGTGCCTTTGTTTTCACTGAATTTTAGGAAGTCTCTAATTTTTTTTTCATTTCTTCCCTGACCCAGCTGTCATTGAGTAGAGAGTTATTTAGTATTCATGAGTATGTAGGCATTTTTTTTTTATTTCTGTTGTTGCTGAGGTCTAGTGTTAGGCCATGGTGGTCTGATAGAATAAAAGGGATTATTTTGTTGTTCTTGTGTCTATTGGGGCTTACTTTTTGCCCAACTACATGGTCAGTTTTTGAGACGGTTCCATGACGTGCAGAAGAGAAGGCATATTCTTTTGAGTTTTGTTGATAAGTTCTGTAGCTATGTATTAGGTCCATCTAATTTAGGACCTCTGTAAGTATCATTATTTTCCTATTTACCTTCTGTCTAGATGATCTTTACCTTGGTAAGAGTGGCATGTTGAAATCTCACACTATTAAGGTGTTGGGATCAATGTGTGATTTAAGCTTTAATAATGTTTCATTTACAAATGCTGGTTCTCTTTTACTTGGGGCATAGATACTCAGGATTGTGATGTCCTCATTGTGGATTTTTCCTTTGATGAGACTGAAGTGCCTCTCTCCATCTTTCTTAATAAATTTTAGTTGAAAGTCTATTTTATTAAACATTAGGATAGCTACCCCAACTTGTTTTCTGCATCTGGTTGGAAAACATTTTTCCAGCCCTTTACTCTGAGGTAGTGTCTATCTTTTTCACAGAGGTGTGTTTCTTGGATGCAGCAGAATGTTGGATCCTGTTTCTGCAACCATTCCATTAGTCTGTGTATTTTTATTGGAGAGTTGAGTCCATTGATGTTGATAGATAATAGTGACCAATGATGTAGTTCTTTTTATTGCAGAGTTGGTGGTGTTATTATGTTTCTATGCTTGTTTTCTCTTAATTTTTTTTGTTATGAAGTTATCTATATCCTGTGTTTCCTTCTGTATGGTTGATTTTGTTAGATTGGAGTTTTCCTTGTAGTATCTTCTGTAGGTCTGGGTTGCTGTATATATATTTTTAAGTTTAGTTTTATCATGGAATATTTTGTTTTCTCTATGTTGATTGAAAGCTTGCTGGGTAGTAGTCTGGGATGGTATCTTTGGTGTCTTAGAGTCTGTATAACATCTGTACAGGGCCTTCTTACTTTCATAGTTTCTGTTGAGAAGTCTGGTGTGATTCTGATCTACCTTTTTATGTTACCTGTCCTTTTTCACTTGCTGCTTTTAATATTTTTTTCTTTCTTCTGTAGATTTAGTGCTTTGACTATTATGTGACTGGAAGAATTTCTTTTCTGGTCTAGTCTATTCGGTGTTCTGTAGGACTTTTGTATGTTAATGGACATCTCTTTCTTTAAGTTGGGAAATTTTTCTATGATTTTCTTGAAAATATTTTCTGGACCTTGGACCCTAGTATCTTTTTTTTTCTATTTCTATTATTCTTATGTTTTGTCTTTTTATGGTGTCCTTGATTTTTTCAAAGTTTTTTGTTTGAAACTTTTCTGATTTACTTTTTCTTTGAAAGATGTATCAGTTTCTGCAATTGTATCTTCAGCACCTGAGATTCTCTCTTCCATCTCTTGTATTCTATTAGTGATGCATTCTTTTGTGGTTCCTGATCTTTTCTCTAAGTTCTCCAGCTCCAGGGTTTTCTCTGTTTGTGTTTTCTTTATTGATTCTAGTTCTGTTTGCATGTCTTGCACCATTTCCTTCATCTGTTTGAATGTGGATTCTTGTCTTTCAATGAGGGCCTCTATTTTTTTGTTGTTGTTGTTAATTTCCTCTCTATATGCCTCTACTAGTGCCTCTACATGTGCCTCTTGTACTTGTCTGTATTTCTTTGAGAGATTTGTTTCCTCTTTTTATTTTATTAATTATACTTTATTCACTTTGTGTCCCCTCATAAACCCCTCTCTCTTCCCCTGTTTTTTTTTCCTCTTTATGTGCCTCTAATAACTGGAGAAGTATAGATTTGAGATCATTTTCATGTGTCTCCAATGAATTAAAATATCCACCAATTTTTGGGATACTCATGAACACATGATGTCCTGATTTTTGATGGATGTGTTTTTATGCCAACCTCTAGCCATCCGCTTATCTATAACCTTTGCTGTTCGTTCCTGGAGTCTGTACTTTAGACTGGATCTGTCTGTCTCTGGATTCTGGAGTTTTCTTCAAGAGGATAAAAGAGGTCCACTGGCTCAAGTTTGGATGTTGGTGTTTCAGTGTAGTTAAGGGAGGAAGGTCACAAGCGCATCTGCACAAGCTCAGGTATGTGCGTGGAAGTGTGCCTTGAAGGACAGGGTGCTAGAATGTGTAAATGCCTGGAAATGTGGAGTGCAAGCCATGTTGGGGGTACTGGTGCTGTTTGGGGATGCAATGCACATGCATGGGTCCTCTGAATGCCTCAGTGTCCAGCAGGCCTCATGTATTTTCCTCCAGTTATACAGATCTATCTGGGCTGCACCTTCTTGGCTCCAGGAATTGTTGTCTTGGACTCTACTGGGAAACCCACAGAACAAGGGCTTCAATGTTGAGGACACTGTCCCAGTAGTCCAATGTTGCCCACAGTGTAGGTGTGGATGAGAGGGATCCTATATCTGACTGCTGGCATAAAGGGACCCTGGAACATGGGCTCTGCATGCACTCACTTGAAAGCACACTCACTCACTTGCAGGCCTATAGGGAAAACACAGGTGTTCCCCTGGTTCTCTACTCCCAAATTTTGTATGCAGGGGCAAATCAAAGTGTAGGATATCAGTCAGCTCAGTGGTGTTTTCTGTTTGGCCACAGGGCAGGAAGACCCATATGGGGCAGCCACCTCTGCCATCTCTGTCACTGAGCATGAAGGCTCATGCTTGGGGAACCACTGCTGCCTCATCAGAGCAGGGAAGCTCATACTTGAGGCAAGGGGAAGTGCAAGGGGCCAAATATTCACCACTCTCAGAATTCAGAGATGTCCATGTGTGACCTGGATCCAAACTGTCCAGCTCATAGGTTATCCGCTCTCACCCAATAAGCCTCAACATGAATGTTCTAGCTTCAGGTACCCCCCACTCACCAATTTTGTAGTTTCAGATCAGGTGCATGCTGGTGGCTGCCATCTTGGAACCCCCATATTTCTTATTCTTTAAAATGAACTTCTATCATTAGATAACTACCATGCATAAAACCACTTTATAAATCAATATGGCACTTTCTAAGGCAATTAGGAATAGCACTTTCTCAAAGTCCAGCAATACCACTCCCAGGCATATATCCAAAATATGCTCAAGTACACAGTAAGAACATTTGTTCAACCATGTTTGTAGCAGCTTTATTTATAATAGCCAGAACCTGGAAACAACCCAGATGCCTCACAACTGAGGAATGGTACATTTACACAATGGCATACTACTCAGCAATTTAAAAAAAAAAAGGAAATCATAAAATTTGCAGACAAATAGTGAGACTAGAAAAGATTATCCTGAGTCAGGCATCTTAGAAGCAGAAAGACACACAGGGTATATGCTCGCTCATAAGTGGATATTAGATATGTATATGTATATGTTTATCATATATAAACATACTAAAATCTGTACACGTAAAGAAGCTAAGTAAGAAGGAGGACCCTGGATAAGGTGATCAATCCTCATTCAGAAAGACAAATGAGATGGACATTTAGAAGAAGGAAAAAACAGCAAATAGGCCAGGAGCCTACCACAGAGGGTCTCTGAAATACTTTACCCAGCAGTGTATCAAAGCAGATGCTGAGACTCATAACCAAACTTTGGTCAGAGTGCAGGGAATCATATGAAAAGAGGAGAAGATAGTAAGACATGACAAGGAGAGAGACAGAACCAAAATATCTGGGCACAGGGGTCTTTTCTGAGACTGATACTCCAACCAACAGCCATGCATAGCTATTATCCAGAACCCCTGCTCAGATGTAGCCCATGGCAGCTGAGTGTCCAAGTGGGTACTCTAGTAAGAAAAACAGGGACTGTCTTTCTTTCAGAACATGAATTCTGCTTTGGAAATGAAACTAATGAGACAACATTACCTAATTTTTGTGGAAGGACTCTGGTTCAGTGTAGAGAAGTCCATCCCTTACCCAAGGGAGAGCTGGGCAATTGCTATGAAGAGTTAAAAGAATTCCACAGATCTCAATACCACTGGGATGGGAAGAGAATACACAGGAAAATCTACAGTAAAGTATGTTGAAACTCATGAGCTGCTTCAGTGAAAAACTAAGCTTAGTATAGAATAAACCAAGGCAAAGAATTTATTTGGGAAAGCATAACTACAAACTTATTTGTTCAGAATAGTTGTTAATTTGGAAAAGCAGTTAAGGAAATCAATGAAGAGAGTGGATAATAAAAGATTTCTATAAGTGTCATTATTTGTCTGTCTCAATGATCTGTCCCTTGTTCAGAGTGGGAGGTTGAAGTCTCCCACCATTAAGGTGTTGGGATCGATGTGTGAGTTAAGCTTTAATAACGTTTCTTTCACAAATTCAGGAGTCCTTGTGTTTGGTGCATAGATGTTCAGGATTGTGATGCATTCCTGGTGGATTTTTCTTTTGATGAGAATATAGTGTCCCTCCTCATCTTTTTTGATTAATTTTGGTTGAAAGTCTATTTTATTAGATATTGGGATGGCTACTCCAGCTTGCTTCTTGTGTCCCTTTGCTTGAAAAACCTTTTTCCAGCCCTTTACCCTGAGGTAGTGTCTATCTTTGTTGCAGAGGTGTGTTTCTTGAATGTAGTGGAATATTTTATACTGTTTCCATGATCCTTCTGTTAGTCTGTCTTTTTTTTAAGATTTATTTATTTATTATATATATAGTGTTCTCTCTGTATGTGCACTTGCATGCCAGAAGAGGGCACCAGATCTCATTATAGATGGTTGTGCGACACCATGTGATTGCTAGGAATTGAACTCAGGATCTTTGGAAAAGGAGGCAGTGCTCTTAACCTCTAAGCTACTTCTCTAGCCCAGTCTATGTCTTTTTATTGGAGAGTTGAGTCCATTGATGTTGACAGATAATACCGACCTATGATTGTTAGTTCCTTTCATAGTGGAGTTGGTGGTGATTGTGCGTTTGTGTGCTTGTTTTCTTTTGATTTTTGTTGTGAAGGTATCTTTATCCTGTATTCTAAGGGTGTAGTTGACCCCATTGGGTTGGAGTTTTTCTCCTAGTATCTTCTGTAGGGCTGGGTTGCTGTGTATATATTGTTTAAATTTTGTTATGTCATAAAATGTTTTGTTTTCTCCATTTATGTTGATTGAAAGTTTTTGAGTATAGTAGTGTGGGTTGGCATCTGTGGTCTCTCAGTGAGTGATGACATCTGCCCAGGCCCTTCTGGCTTTCATAGTTTCTGTTGAGAATTCTGCTGTGATTCTGATAGGTCTGCCTTTATATGTTACTTTGTCGTTTTCTCTTGCCTTTTTTAGTATCTTTTCTTTGTTTTGTAGATTTAGTGTTCTGATTATTATATTGCAGAAGGAGTTTCCTTTCCTGGTCTAATCTACTTAGAGTTCCATAGGCCTCTTGTATGTTTAAGAGCATTTCTTTCTTAAGATTTTGGGCATTTCTTTCATTTTTCTTGAAAATGTTTTCTGGCAAGATGGCAGTGCCAGGAGGACACTGTTTCTGACCAGCAGCATAGCAGAGATTGACAGTGACCAACAGATGGAACTCTGGGCCTCAAAACACCAGCAATTATATTTCAAGGTGAGAGGAAACCCCATGGTGTGGGAATCAATCAGGTTCAAGTCACCCAGCAAAACCTGGAAGAGTTCTCAGGTCCCTGCAGGTGTTTGGTTGCCAGCCCAGAGCCACACATCTGTGTGCTCTGCTCACTGTCCCAGACTGAACTGTGAGCCCCAGGGCTCCAGAGACTGGTTTCTCTGTGGGGAGGAAACCCCACAGTGTGGGAAACAGCAGGTCTGACCTTAGGGCACTCAGCCAACCCCTCTCCCAGAAAAGTTCTTGGTATAAGTTCCCAGGTTCCTGCAGGCACCCAGGCACCCAGGTGCCAAGGTGCATAATTGCAAACAAGGCAGAGCATGCTCTACTCACCATCTCAGCACCATCCCAGAAGGACCTGTGGACCCCAAAACACCACAGACTAGGTCTTCCTGTTGGGAGAAAACCTCATGGTGGAGGAAATATCAGATCTGACCTCAGGACACCCAGCTCCAGAAAAGTTTCTGGGTTCCTGCATGCTCCAGGCTCTAGCCTCGGGCTGTGGATGAGCACTGGGCTCACCTGCCACTGAATACCACTAAGGTACTAGGGCAGACAGCTCTAACGTCAGACCTACAGAAGCCTGAGAACGACTGGATCAGCACTCAGATACTGCTCCAAGATGCGACCAGTTATCCCTAGCTAAACTGACAGAATCATGGGAGCTCTCTTGTTCTTCAAGAGGGCTGTGCCCAGCAAACACAACAGAAGAGCAGCAATAGCAACTCACTAAATTCAGAGGAAGAAACCCAGTGGAAGAACAGCTGTTTCCTGGACTTCTCCTGGCGAGAGAGAGCAGTTACCACACAGGTCCATACACCTGAGGTGAACTGTGGCAATTCCTGAGAAGCACTGCAATTCAGTTAACCATACCCAAAAAGCTAAGAAGGCCTCCTTCAGAACTCTGCCAAAAAGATTATCCCCACCCCAGGATTACAGCAAGCACCAGAAATTAACAGCCAACACCTGAGACAGCCAGATGGATAGAGGCCAGCATAAAAGCACAACCAACAAAGGCAAAGCAATATGGCCACACCCAGAACCCACTTATCCAGGAGCAAGTATCCCTGGACACCTAACAAAAATTAATTTCAAGAAGATGACCTTAAATCTATGCTTATGAAGAGGTAAATGGAAAAAACAAATAAAATGCATAAAGAATTAGGGGAAGATAAAGTCAAACAGATTATGGCCATATACAGTAAAAAAATAAAATACAGGAAGATGCAGCCAAACAGTTTATGGCTTTCAGATAGGAAATGATTTAATCACTGAAAAAAAAAATAAAACAAATAAAGGAATTTTCAAACAGGTGAAGGAACTGAGGGAAAAACAGAAAACTACAGTCAGAGAGGTAAAGGAAATGAAAAAAAAAGGTTCAACATCTGAAGAAAGAAATGGAAAAAAATTTAAAGAAAACACAAACTGAGGAAATCATGGAGAGGAAAACAGGAACTACAGAGGTAAGTGCTCCGGCCAGCGGAGCCTGTTATTAGCGGGGGATAGAAGAGAATCCGATCCTGTGAAAAGATGGGCTGAGAGAAAGAAATGAGTCCAAGCAAACAGGTGCTTGTCAAGGACCAACTTTACTGAGCAGAATCAGCTTTTATATAGGGTTCAGGATGAGGAAGTAGGGTGGGTGAAAAATTACAAATTCTTCTTGGCCAGGGGCCTGAAACATCTTGTGATAAGCCACGGTTCTGTGAGCACATCTCTGCTGTTACCAAGCAGTATGTTTACTGCAGGTAAGGAAATGGGCAAGTTGAGGCAGGTTGATGAGTTTCTACAGGTGGTCTCTGACATCTCCAAGCAGTATGTTTACTGCAGGTAAGGGAACAGGCATCTCCAAGCAGTATGTTTACTGCAGGTAAGGGAACGGGCATCTCCAAGCTGTATGTTTACTGCAAGTAAGGGAACAGGCAAGTCGAGGCAAGTTGGTGAGCTCCTTCAGGTGGTCTCTGAAGTTGGCGAGTTCCTTCAGGTGGTCCCTGACATCTCCCCCTCTCTAGTCTAAATAAAATGAAGGAAAGGGATGATTTGCTGCAGCTCATAAGATGGGGAACTTTGTAAATCGGGGTCAGTTGTTTTTAATTTGCCAAATGAAATTTTTAATTTTATGATAGGGGATAGAAACTGTGGTAATGAGGCCAAAGGGCTGAACGTTAGAGATCTGAGGGCAAGGCAGATTGCGTCCCCCAGAAGTGACGATTTGGGGGCTAGCACCCAGGTCCTGCTTTGAGGGCCCAAGTCTGCAACCACCAGTCATCAGTCCAAACATGGGGCACAAACGGGGTCTGAGCCTGCTAGAATGACAAGGCTTGGGCCTTACCCGTCATGGGAGCAGCCTCCTCCAGGCGAGGTCGTCCTGTCTTAGGTGGACCAAGGCTTATATGTTCATTCCGTCTCTGACTTACCAGACCACTCACTTTGTGGAAAGTAACGCTTTTTAGATCGCCTGCCCACAAGATATAAGATAGCTCGCCCAAAAGTGGCCATGGAGAATTTGGAGAGCCAATCTAGGGTCAATTTTTTATCACATTTTACCACAGTAAACGTTAGCCAATTATAACAGCCAATTAGGAAGCTGCAGGAACCATTAGGGAAGCTCCACACTTATTTGTCCCTAACTAACAGGCGAAGCCAAGACCTCCCCCCGGTTGTTTTGAGGGACGAGAGGTCAAGGCATTGAGGTGTTGTGCTGCTCTTGTCCATGATGGAGTCCACGGGGGGATCCTCCGTGGTGCTCAGGCGATGATAATGGACCGCAACGGGTTTCATTGCTGAGTCTACCTGTGACTTAATAAAACTGGTTAATCTATTAAAGGCCCAAGGACCAAAGGAGAGAAATAAAAGAATGCCAACAAAAGGTCCCAACAGGCTTGGGAGCAGGGTAGTAATCCAGGGAGAAGTAGAGAACCAATTTTGATACCAGGATTCTTGTTGTTCTCTCTTTCTTTTTCTTTCTTCCAAACTATGTTTAACTCTATCAAGACTGTCTTGTACTAATCTGGTCTTATTGGCATAAAAGCAACATTCTTCCTTGAGAGCTGCACACAGTCCCCCTTCTTTGAGGAAGACCAAATCTAAGCCTCCCGGTTCTGAAGAACCACTTCTGATAAAAAGGCTAGAGAATCCTTAAGATTTTGCATTCCTTGGCGTAGTTCTTGGTTATCTTTATCAACAGCAGCAGTTAATTGTGCATAATGCTGTTGAGAAGTAAAAAGAGAAGCAATGCCTGTTCCAGCCCCAGCGGCACTCAGGCCAAGGATGACAGTAAGTGTAACTGCTGTGAGAGGCTCTCTCTTGGTTCTTGATGAATAGGTTTTTCTCTCCCAAAAGTTTAGAAAATTATTCGAATTATGTATAAAAAGCCTAGAAAGAATGAAAACAACTACACAAAAATCCCTTTTTGTAAGAAAAACCGAATTAACTATATAAGTAGTTAATCCAAGAGAGCAAGCCAAATAAGTATTATCAGGAGCTTTAGTATAGGTGAAGGAATTATTTACAACAGAGGTTTGATTGCAAACTTGTAATAGAGAAATGGGGGGAAGCATATTTGGTCCTAGTAAGCAATGTCCCAAGCCTGATACCATGCTAAGAGTAAGGCCTCCTGATGTATCAGCGGCCCATGAAAGGGAATCAGCGTCATTAGTGGGGATGGGGTTTGCAAAGGAGGCAATACCCTCATAAAAGGGAGGTGTGGGGGAAAAGCAAATCCAGCACTCTTGATATTCGAGTAGGCTGGTATTATAAATAGCTTCAAGAGAAGCATTAATCAAGGAAATAATAAAATCAGCGGATGAGGAAGGGCCATCAGGGATGGTAGGTTGAAATGGAGCAATTAATGAAGGCATGGTAATAGTGGGCAGAATGGTGGGCTTATTCTTTTGGGCAGGCTTAGCAGGCTGGTGTAATATTTTATTAGACCCGACAGCTGCAGAGCCTCTATTTGGAATATTTTTAGTTAAGCTTATCTTAAACGTCAGACCAAAATCTTTTCCCTCCTTGTATAATCTAAGTCCCCATTGATATCCTTGGCCTGTCCAATCTTTTTGTTTTCCTGGCTTAGTAAATTGGATCAGGAGGGGATTACACCATCGTTTTAACCTGGAATCAGACCCGCATTGCGAGTTTAATGGTTGCGGGTCAGAGGCTGTGTAAATCCTCTTGGGGGGGTTCTTTTTACAGTAATATAATCCCAACTGGAGGTGGGGTTCCAATAGGTATCTCCAGTGGTCTCACAGCCCCATGATGCACAGAAGAATTCAGGAGTTTCCCAGCCGCATTTATAATTGAGGCTCCTGTCTCTATGGGCTCCTAGACAAACATAGATTCCATCTCGAAGTAGGGCAAGAATTGCGTGCTGCGTGTCACTCCCACATCCCCGTCCTGTGCCGGACGTATAGCCCTTTGGGGCTTGCTCACGGGGGGCATAGACATCTGGGAATCCCCAGTCAGCACCCACTCCAAGAGCGAGGGCACAGAGATCGACTTCCAAATCGGGCCAATGTGGTTCGGTTCCAATGTGGGAGCTGGAGCTGACTACATCCCCAGCCTGATTTTGTATAACCCATGTAAAATTATAAAGTGTATATGATGAGGGGGCACTTACCACCAGCCGGGTTGCCAACCACATAACAAGGGAGGTCTGTAGGATGTTTATGGTTCTGTAATTAAGCACAATGAGGATCTTTCTCAGGGATTTCCCTGGGAGGATCAACCAATTTAATTAGCCTTTCAGGAAGCCATCTAGCATTTTGAGCTTTGGAGTCATAGATGCAAGCATGGCCTTTTCCCCAAATGAGTACTGGGTCGGGTCCAGACCATTTAAAAGTTAGAGGGTCTTTCCATAAGACCTGGGCATAAGAATCAGCCGTGGTAGGGTGCCAAAACCGATCAGCTGTAGACTTTCCATTGTCATCATAGGTTAAAAAATTTAAAACAAATAAAGCATGATTTAACAAAGTCTTAAAATTACCTTTAAGTGAGTATAATACTCCTCCAGAATGTTGTAACTTATTAAGCATGTTTTTTAAGGTTTGATGTGCTCTTTCCACAATGCCCTGTCCTTGCGGGTTGTATGGGATGCCTGTAAGGTGCTTAATATTAAGCTGAGCACAAAACTGTTTAAATCTGGAGCTAGTATAACCAGGCCCATTATCTGTTTTAATAATCTTAGGTAAGGGCATAAAGGCAGAACAGGCAAAAATATGACTAATAACATTTTTTGTGGCCTCCCCGGTCTGTAATGAGGCACATAGGAATCCACTAAAGGTATCTATGGAAACATGGATATATCTTAACTTTCCAAAGGGTGGATAGTGGGTCACATCCATTTGCCATAGCTCTCCGGGGGTGAGACTGCGGGGATTGACCCCCAAATGTGGCTCAGGCAGAAGTGTCAGACAACCTTGACATTGTCGAACAATCTGTCGAGCCTGTTCTCGGGTGATGGAGAACATGTGTCCAAGGGTCTGGGCATTTAAATGATGTAACCGATGAGCCTCTTGTGCTTGAGTTACTGGATCGGGCAAGGCCACGGTGGCAACTGTGCCAGTTACAACAATATTCTGTGTGGCCCGATCAACAAGTTCATTTCCTTTACTTAATGGTCCGGGGAGTCTCGAATGTGCTCGAATATGTCCTATAAAAAGGGGTCATCTCTTGCTAGTATTAATTGTTGAAGTTTGGCAAAAAGAGGTGAAGCATTTGTAGAAGGGCGAATATAAGGAACAGTCTCAAGAAGGGGAACTGACTTGGCAACATAGGCACTATTGGTGTAAAGATTAAATGGTTGATCAGCAAGAACATTAAAAACCTGAATAACGGCAGCTAATTCAACAAGTTGTGCTGAGGTAAATTTAGTCTGAGCCTGAAAGATTTTGTTATTAATATTAAAGGCTGCAATCCCAGAAGAGGAGCCATCAGTAAAGGCCAATACAGCCCCAGGGATGGGGGATGTCTTGGTCTGCTTGGGGAAAACAATGGTCTGTTTATACAAAAATTAGACCAACTTATCAGCAGGGTAGTGATTGTCTATTTTTCCTTGAAAGGAAATACAATTAATGGTCCACTCATCGGAAAGCTGTAAAAGCCACTGAACTTCAGAGGCAGTATATGGGACACAAATAGTGTCAGGATCTTTTCCAAATAATTTAAAGGAATATTCTCAACCCAATCTTAAAATTTGTGCCACTAAAGACGGGTATGTAGGCAAAGCTTTAGAAGGGGAGGCAGATAAATGAACCCAAAATAATGGTCCTTTCTGCCACAGGAGGCCAGTAGGGGAAAAGGTTGTAGGGAAAATAAGTAGCCACAAGGGGAAATTTGAGAGCAATCTCTACGTGTGCCACCGGAGGTGGAGCTAGAAGCAGAAGAGTCTTGGTGAAAAAGGCTGTCTGTGGGATTTTGTCTAGTTCAGGAACGGGTAGTCACCGGAAAGGCCATTTTGACAGGCGGCGTAGAGGCAGAGGAAGTTTTGGAGGCAGAGGGGAGACAAGAAGCGGCACAGGCAGTCTGGAGGTCAGTCCAGCGGGTGGACAGACGAGAAATCTGTTCCTGGAGACGAATTATGTCTGTAAGGTCTCGGACTTGAGAGGAGAGGCGGAGTTTAGTCTCAGAGAGGGAGGATGGAGGCACTCGAGAGGTATACGGAGGAGGGGCCGTAGCCAGGGGGGGCCAGTCTGAATTATGATAACGAGCAGCCTCGTCCTCCAGGGTGGCGGCATCACCAGGGTCAAGCGGCTCAGCAGGGGTGGCAAAAGGGAATTTAAGCCTGCGTGGAGTAGGTTTTTGGAGAACAGGATTTATGAGCTGAGGAGAAGAACGGGAAGAGAGGGCGTGTTCAGAAGGCAGGGGAGGGTAGAGTTGAGGGAGGATCTGAGGAGAACAATCCTTAGAATTAGAGGAGGCTTCTAAAAGTAAAAGTGAAGCAGAGGCTTGAGACGGAGGGCGTGAAGCGGCGCGAGAGGCGGAGTGAGAGGCAGAGTGGAGGCAGAATTCAGCAACAGATAAGAGTCTGCGTTTTCCAGGGTCATCATCTGCATTTTCTACTATATCTCTAACTAATCCCCAATAGGAGAAAACAGTAGGGGAAACAGAAGATTCTCCTTCAGTTTCCATTCTTTGATTTAATTCTCTTCCTACCTTTTGCTATTTCTTAGGATGAATAGTTGGCCCGTCTATCATAAACCAAGGACAGGCTTCATCAATAAAACAAAAGAAATTTATAAGGTCCTTTTTCTTTACCCTTACTCCTCTCTCTCTGAGGGAAGCCTTGAGATCCTGAATGAAACATGCTTCCTTTGACAATGAATGGCCCATCTTGATAGGACGGAATGATGAGGGAGAACACCACTTACCAGACCTTACCGTCTCATGGGTCTAGAAATGGCGGCCTTCAGAGAGAATGACCGGTCACCGTTCTCGTCTCCGTCCGGAGGGGATTCGTTCTTCTAGCCCCACGTATGGGCGCCACCTGCTCCTTCAGGTGGTCTCTGAAGTTGGCGAGTTCCCTCAGGTGGTCCCTGACAGGTAAGCATAACCAACAGACTATAAGGGATGGAAGAAAGAATCCCAGGTGTGGAAGATACAATGGAAGAAATCGATGTATCTGTCAAAGAAAATAAAAAATCTGAAAAATTTCTGACACAAACCTGCCAAGAAATCCAAGACAACATAAAAAGACAAAACCTAAGAATAATAGAAATAGAGGGGAAAAAAATTCCCTCCTCCAAGGCCTAGAAAATATCTTCAACAAAATCCTAGAAGAAAATTTCCCCAACTTAAAGGAGAGGCCTATAAGAATACAAGAGACCTACAGAACACCTAATAAATTAGACCAGAAAAGAAAATCCTCCTGTCATATACTAATCAAAACAGCAAGTATACATAATCAAGAACAAAATAATAAAAGCTGCAAGGGAAAAATGCCAAGTAACATATAATAGCAAACCCATCAGAATCACACCTGACTTCTCAACAGAGGTATTGAAAGCAAGAAGGGCCTGGACAGATATAATGCAGACCCTAAGAGAACACAGACTAATATATCCAGGCTAATATATCCAGCAAAACTCTCAACCATCATAGATGGAGAAAACAAGATATTCAATAACAAAAACAGTTTTCAACAATACCTACATACAAATCCAACGTTACAGTAGATTCTAGAAAGAAAAATAGAACCCAGGAAAATTAACTACATTCAGGACAACACAGGAAACAAATAACCTCACTAGAGCAAAACCAAAAGTAGCCAAGCACACAAACACACTACCACAGCCAACAGCAAAACAAAAGCGTGTAATGGCCACTGGTCATTAATCTCTCTTAACATCAATGGACTCAACTCTCCAATAAAAAGACACAGACTATCCTAATGGATGTGTAAACAAGATCCAATAATCGGTTGCATACAAGAAACACACCTAAGTCACGAAGATAGCCATTACCTGAAAGTAAAGGGCTGGAAGATAGTTTTCCAAGCAAATGGACCCAAGAAACAAGCAGGAGTAGCCATTCTAATATCTAATAAAATAGACTTTCAACCAAAATTAATCTAAAGAGATGGGGAAGGTAATTTCATACTCGTCAAAGTAAAATTCTATCAAGAAGACACCACATCTATGCCCCAAACACAAGGGCACCCACATTTGTAAAAGAAACATTAATAAAACTGAAACCACACATAGATCCCCACACATTAATAGTGGGAATCTTCAACACCACACTCTCGACAAAGGACAGATCAACAAACCAGAAATTAAAGAAACGATGACTCGGACAGAGGTCATGAATCAAATAGACCTAACAGACATCTACAGAACATTTCACGCCAAAAGAAAAGAATTTACCTTCTTCTCAGCACCTCATGGAACCTTCTCCAAAATAGGCCATATAGTTTGTCACAAAAAAAGTCTCAACAGATACAAAAAGACTTAAATAATCCAATGTATCCTATATGACTATTGTGGACTAAAGCTGGATCTCAATGACAACAGAAATAACAAAAAGCCTATACACACATGGAAACTGAACAGCTTGCTACTAAATCACAGCTGGGTCAGAAATTGAAGTCTTCCTAGAATTCAATGAAAATGAAGGCACAACATACCCAAACTTATGGGACACAATGAAAGCTAAAAAGAAAGTTCATAGCACTAAGTGCCTTCAAGAAATTTGAAACATCATGCAAGCAACTTAATGGCTCACCTAAAAGCCCTAGAAAAATAAGAAGCAGACACACCAAGACGAGTAGATGGCTGGAAATAATCAAACTCGGGGCTGAAATCAATCAATTAGAAACAAATAAAACAATTCAAAGAATCAATGAAACCAAGAGCTGGTTCTTTGAGAAAAATCAACAAGATAGACAAACGCTTAGCCAAACTAACTAAAAAGCAAAGAGAAACTATCCAAATCAACAAAATAAGAAATAAAAAGGTGTACATAACAACACAAACTGACAGAATCCAAACAATCCTTAAGACTTACTTCAAAAGTCAATGTGCCACAAAATTTTAAAATCTAAATGAAATAGACAATTTTCTGGATCTATTCCACTTACCAAAGCTGAACCAGGTAGATCAACTAAATACTCCTATATCCCCTAAGGAAATAGAAGCAGTCATCAAAAGTCTCCCATCCAAAAAAAGCCCAGCACCAGATGGTTTATGCACAGATTTCTACCAGATCTTCAAAGGAGAGCTAATGCCAATTCTCTTCAAAATATTCCACAAAATAGAAACCAAAGGAACACTGCCACAGTCACCTTGGTACCTAAACCTCACAAAGACCCCAAAAAAGAAAGAGAATTTCAGGTTAATCTCCCTTATGAAGATTGATGTAAAAATATTCAATAAGATACTTGCAAATCAAATACAAGAACATATCAAAGGTATCATCCACTATGACCAAGTAGGATTCATCCCAGGTATGCAGGGGTGGTTCAATATATGGAAATCCATCAATGTGATCCACCACGTTAACAAACTGAAAGAAAAAACCCACATGATAATCTCCTTAGATACTAAAAAAGCATTTAAAAAATCCAACATCCATTCATGTTTGAAGTATTGGAGAGATCAGGGATAAAAAGCACATACCTAACATAGTAAAGGCAATATACAGCAAGCCAATAGCCCAACTCAAACTAAATGGAGAGAAACTGAAATCAATCCCACTGAAATAAGGGACAAGGTAAGGATGTCCACTCTCTCCATATCTCTTCAACATAGTTCTTGAAGTCCTTAATAGAGCAATAAAACAATTGAAGGAGATCAAGGGGATATAAATCAGAAAGGAACAAGTCAAAGTATCACTATTTGCAGACGATATGATAGTATACTTAAGTGACCTCAAAAATTCTACTAGGGAACTCCTATAGTTAATAAACAACTTCAGCAAAGTGTCTGGATACAAAATTAACTCAAAAAAACAAAACAAAACAAAACAGTAGCCCTCCTGTATACAAAAGACAAAAGGGCTGAGAAAGAAATTAAGGAAACAACACCATTCACAATAGCCACAAATGACATAAAGTTCCTTGGAGTAACCCTAACCAAGCCAGTCAAAGACTTGTATGAAAAAAAATTCAAGTCTCTAAAGAAAGAATTGGAAGAAAATATCATAAGATGGAAAGATCTCCCATGCTCATAGCTTGGCAGGATTAACATAGTATAAATGGCCATCTTACCAAAAGCAATCTACAGATTCAATGCAAATTACCAACACAATTCTTTACAGACCTTGAAAGAAAGATTCTCAACTTCATATGGAATAACAAGAAACCCAGAATTGCTAAAACAATCCTCTACAATGAAAAATCTTCTGGAGGTGTCTCCATCCTTGATCTCAAGCTATACTGTAGAGCAACAGTAATAGAAACTGCATGGTACTGGCATAGAAACAGAATGGTGGATCCATGGAACTGAATAGGAGACCCTGAAATAAGCCCCCATACTTATGGACACTTGATTTTTGACAAAGATGACAAAATCATATAAAGTGAAAAAGGTAGCATCTTCAACAAATGGTACTGGTCTACCTGGATGTCTACATGTATAAAATGCAAATAGATCCATACACATGACCCTGTACAAAAGTAAAATCCAACTGGATCAAACACCTCAACATAGAACCAGTCACACCAAACCTCTTAGAAGAAAAAGTGGGGAAGAGCCTTGAACTCATTGGCACAGGGGACAACTTCCTGAACAGAACACTGATAGCATAGGCTCCAACATCAACAATTAATGAATGGGAGCTCATGAAACTGAAAAGCTTCTGTAAAGCAAAGGACACTGTGTCCAGAACAAAACTACTGCCTGCAGATTGGGAAAGATCTTCACCAATCCTGTATCTGAGAGAGGGCTAATATTCAGAAGATATAAAGAACTCAAGAAAGTACACACCAACAAACCAAATAATCCAATTAAAAAAATAGTGTACAGAGCTAAGCAGAGAATTTTCAACAGGGGAATATAGAATGGCAGAGAAACAATTGAAGAAATGCTCTAAGTCCATAGTCATCAGGGAAATGCAAATCAAAATGACCATGAGATTTCACCTTACACCCATAAGAATGGCTAAGATCAAAAATTTCAAGTAAAAACACATTTTAGAGAGGATGTGGAGAAAGGGGAACCCTCTTCAATTGCTGGTGGGAATGTAAACTGGTACAACCACTTTGGAAATCAATCTGGGACTTTCTCAGGTAATTAGGAATAGTGCTTCCTCAAGATCCAGTTTTACCACGTCTAAGCATATATCTAAAAGATGCTCTAGTATACAACAAGGACATTTGCTCAACCACGTTTGTAGCAGCTTTATTAGCAAAAGCCAGAAGCTGGAAACAACTCAGATACCCCACTGTTGAGGTACATTTACACAATGGAATACTACTCAGCAAGGAACAAGGAAATCATGAAATTTGCAGGAAAATGGTGGGACCTAGAAAAATATCATCCTGAGTGAGGTATTCCAGAAACAGAAAGACACACAGGGTATATACTCACTCATAAGTGGATATTAGACATATAATATAGGATAAACATATAAACATAGTAAGATCTCTACACCTAAAGGAGCTAATCAAAAGGGAGGACTTTGGGTAAGATGCTCAATGCTCATTCAGAAAGGCAAAAAAGATGGACATCAGAAGAGGGGGAAAACAAGGCACAGGACAGGAGCCTACCACAGAAGGTCTCAGAAAGACTCTACTGTGCAGAGTATCTAAGCAGAGACTGAGACTCAGCCAAATCTTGGGCAGAGTGCAAGGAATCTTATAAAAGAAGGGGGAGATAGAAAGACCTGGAGGGGACAGGAGTTCTACAGAGAGAGGAACAGAACCAAAAAAATCTGGACAAAGAATGTTTTCTGAGACTGATATAACATATAACCCCTGCACAGATTTAACACATGACAGCTCAGTGTCCTAGCAATGGGAACAGGGACTGTCTCTGACATAAACTGACTGGCCTGTTCTTTGATCACCTCCCCCTGAGGGGGGTACAGCCTTACCAGGCCACAGAGGAAGACAATGCGGCCACTCCTGATGAGACCTGATAGATTAGGATCAAATAGAAGGGAAGGAGGACCTCCCCTATCAGTGGATTTGGGGAGGGCCATAGGTGAAGGAGAGAGAGGGAGGGTGGAGTTGGGAAGGGAAGAGGGAGGTAACTGCAGGTGGGATACAAAGGGAATAAACTGTAATTAATTAAGAATAAAATATTATAATAATAAAAAATATTTTCTGGGCCTTGGAGCCTGGAATCTTCTTTTTTTGTCTATTCCTGTTATTCTTAGGTTTGGTGTTTTCATTGCTTCCTTGATTTCTTTGACGTTTTGTGTCAGGAACTTTTCTATTTTATGTTCTTTGTGAGATGTATTGATTTCTGTAATTGTATGTTCAGTGCCTGAGATTTTCTTCCTCCATCTCTTGTGTTCTGTTGGTGATGCTTACCTTTGTTGTTCCTGATCTCTTCTCTAAGTTCTCCAACTCCAGGCTTTTCTCTGTGTTTTCTTTATTGATCCTCATTCTGTTTCATGTCTTGCACCAAATTTCCTTCACCTGTTTGAATGTGGATTCCTGTCTGTTCATTATGGCCTGGTTTTTGTTTGTTTGTTTGTTTGTTTCCTCATTATGTACTTCTTTATATGCCTCTATTTGTTTGGTTGTATTTACCTGTATTTGTTTGAGAGATTTGTTTGTTTCCTCTTTATGTGCCTTGAATAACTGCATAATTATAGATTTAAGATTTTTTTTCCTGTGTTTCAGCTGCTTTACAGTATCCGTTGATTTTTGACGATTCTGTTGAAGCCATGATGTCTTGGTTTTTGTTGCCTATGTTCTTACACAGGCCTCTAGCCACTTGGTTGTCTGTAGCCCTGACGGATAATTCTTGGAGCTTGTACTGCAGCCTGGATCCACCTGTTTCTTGAGTCATGAGTAGTCTCCCCTGAATTCACTGTCCCTGCTGGCTCACTCTTTGTGACCCAGGTATGCCAGGTAGCTGGGGCACAGGTGGAAAGATCTCTGAACCTACCGCTGCTCCAGTGCCCCACAGGTTTCCTTGAGATGGCAGGCAACGGGATTTGGGTCTTGTGCCTAGGTCAACTGCGAGGTTCACTGGGTGTTCTCTGCTCGTTGTTTCTGAATCAGGTGGGTCTAGCAGCTGGGAAGCAGGTGAATAGAAATCTGAGCATATGCCTCCATGGGGAGTAAGGCAATAGAAATTGGGTCCTGTGCCTAGCTCGGCTCTGCTGTGTTTGCTCTCTCTGCTGTGCAGGCTGATTCTGACCCGAGTGAGTCAGGAAGCTGGGAAGCAGACAGAATGAAGCCATGGCTACCCTACAATACCGGAAGGTATCCCCTCCACAGGAGGGTTAGAGTGAGTACCACTAGCCGCTTAGACCAGAAAGGTGTGCACAGAAAGGTGAGAGTGGGCTCCCAGGTTGGAACCAGGAGCCACTGGTACTCAGAAGGTGTCCACAGGACTATGACTGTGGGCGCCTCGGTTTGGAGCCTCACTCTCAGAACAGGAAAGTGAGAGTGAGCACCCAAAGACAAAGCTGCCAGCCGCCAGTGCCAGGAAACTGTTCACAGAAGGTGACCTTGGGCAGGTGGCTTAGGGTTGTGGCAGTGTTGGACAGGAGCCCAGGAATTTTTCTCAGTATTAGCTGGGTGACCTGAAGATAGATCTTCAAATATCCCCTCACAATTTCTTCTCACTTGAGAAACGCAAACCTTGCCATTCTATGGTCCACAGTATGGCTTTCCAGGCACCCTGCTCTCAGTGCTGAGCTGCTGTTCAAATACCATGTGTGGTCAGGGCCGCCATATTGGAACAACCCTGACTTCCATTTTTAAAAACACTGGACAAAAACAACTAAAAGAAGGAAATTTTATCTTGGCTCACTGTTTAGAGGTACAGTCCCTTATGAAGGAAGGCATGAAAGTAAATGTGGCTATTTCTGTTGTGGCAGGCGTGAGATATAGCCATGCATAATATGAGCATAGGAAGTAGAAAGATATCAATACAAATGTCTTTATTCCTCCTTTTCATTTTAGTCTGGGAAGCTAGCCAAACTAAGTAGATGTTGTTATGCCACCAACATCCATCTGTTAAAATACTATAAAAACAATACCCTCACTGACATGTCCAGAGATGCGTCTCCTAGGTGATTCTAAATCGAGTCAACTTGAGAATGGTGACAAATGAACACAGTTCAGATCATTGGTCTGAAAATGTATAGACTTTGTTTATTTTGTTTTGTTTGTTTGTTTGTTTTTTAAGGTTAAATAAAGTTCCATCTTCTCCCCATGAATTCATCTATGATGAGCACCTAGGCTGGTCCTGGTTCCTGGTTCCTAGCTATTGTGAATAGTGAAGCAGTAAATAAAGATGCAAAGAAAACAAAGCATTCTAAAGTAAATTACGATAAATGCAAGTAAATTCCTATAAATAAAATAAATGCCATTTATCAGTTATTTTTATGCTATAGCCATTTTATAGAAATAAAGGAAAATACAGAACTGTAGAGTTCCTCCCATAAAAATTGAAAGCTGTGTATTAGGTTATATAAAATATTATAATACTATCTTGCAAATACTTTGCTATATTTTGCTTAAAACGTCAATTTTGATCACTGAATCTATTTTAAACATGTCTGATTATTTAGAATTTTGAAAAAAAAAAAACATCAGGAGAACCAAATTCTTTGTGAAAGCTGTTTTTCATTTTATGTGCCCAGAGCTTCTTCAAGTCCTCATCAGTTAATACCATCATTGTGGGAATTGTTTCAAACATGAAATTGTCATAAATGTTGTATGGGGTATCATCATAAATTCTTCTCACATACAAAATATTTATTCCTCAATTATGGTTGCCACAAAAAAATCTAAACCTAATCTGTACAAATGTTATTGATTTTTTAAGCTATTTGTGTGTATGTTTATGTACAGTATTTTGTGTGTGTATTGTGTTGTGAGTGTATATCCATGTGTACATGTGTAATCAGAGATTAACATTGATTTGTTTCATCATTCATGTTTTGAGACAGGATTTATCACTGAACTTGTAGCTCACCATTTCGGGTAAGCTGGCTGACAAGCAATCCTAAGGATTCATTCTCCCTCTATTTCCCTATTACCAGGATTGCAGTTACATAAACCATACTCAGTATTTTAAATGGATATTAGTGATCTGAACTCAGAGCTTAAGGCTTGCACTGAAGTCACTTTGTCAGTTCAGCTAATGCCCCAGCGCTAGCATCAACTTAAAATGTAAACACAATTTTTATGTAAATATCCAACCCAACATAAATGATGCATTGGTCATCCTGAAGCAAACTACTTTCTGGAGTGTATGATATCAGTTAAACAGTTTATGAACTGCAAACATCCAATGAGAAAGACATGAACCTAGCATTCCCATACCAAAAGTAGGGAAGAGAAAGAAATGAACAGCAAGAAAATCTAGTTAGAAAACAGTAGAGCAAACTTTAAAACTTGAGTCTTGAAAATATCTTTAACTCCTTATCATGTTTCTCAAAAACTCCAGAATGAGATAGAATGCCCTGCCCACAGAAGCACTCTCAACAATTCTACCTGCTCTCTAACAGTTACATAACCTGAGGTCTCTCCCAAGGTCCCATGCAACATACAAGTCCTCTACCACTATGGTTTGTGCTACATTTCTAGCCCTATCATGGGCTAAAATTAGATGCACAACATTAAATCTTCAAAATAGTCCCCTGAGTTATTTGTGTGTGTGTGATTTTTTTTTTTTTTTTTTACTTTGAATGGTTTGTTTTAGCTATGCCTTATTATCAGCTAGCTATACTAAACTTCAGGACTTCATTTTTAAAAATAAATATTTATTTATTTATTTTTTATGACAGAGTTTCTCTGTGTAGCTGTGGCTGTCCTGGACTCCTTTTGTAGACCAGGCTGGCCTCAGACTCATGGAGATCTGCCTGCCTCTCCCTCCGAAGTGCTGGGATTACAGGTATGTTCCACAATGCCTACTTTAAAAAGTAAATCTTAAATGCTCTATGACTAGAATTACATGTTTGTTTTTCTTATCAAAGCCAATTCAATTTTTGTATATGATACAAAAAGCTATGTTAAAAAAAATGAAATAGTCATCTTAAACTAAAATTAAGAGTTTCTCTTCTACAAGTAGTGAGAATTTTCCAGATTCCTTTCTGATTAGATCACTAGCCTTCTCAGCAATTACATATAATTCCTCAATTGTCTTAACATAACACAAAGATAAATGGTTTAATGAAGAAATTAAATAAATGTACTGTCAATTGTATTCTTTTCTCTCAAAATGATTAAACATTGTATATTTAATGGCTGTTTAAAATTCCTTCATAGTCATTATTAATTCTTTTGGGAATATTGTCATTCAAATTCATCATCACAGAGTGTAGTTAACAGAGATACAAGGTTGTTTTAATATTGAAAATGAAAGAAAACCACCACATTAAGTTTATAAAAAGAAGTTATATATTTATACAATTGTCTCACAGAATAAAAAAATTTTTTGCAAGATCTAGTATTATTTCAGTAAGAAAAAATAGTGAAAATTATATTTATTTTATTTAAAGGATGTACATAAACTTATATTTAAACATTATATTAATGAGGATGGACAGCATATTGAAAAAGCATATTTTTCATTATATACATATACATAATTGTACATATTATGTGTATATACATGTATGTTGAATGAGGCAAAGATATTAGCTATTTTGAAAACAGGAGACCCCAGTGTGCTCAATGAGGGAAGATAAACTATGAAGAAGAAACGAAAGGATACAGACAAAAATGAACTAGTAAAGCTGTCCTTCTTTAAGGTGACATGATGTTGTATGTAAGAAATCCCAAGTATTGTGTAATAGAAACCTCCCAGAACTAACAAATGGGCTAAGTATAATCACACTATTTGTGTGCAAACTAAACTGTACTGTTAGTTGTATTATTTAGAATTTTTCCAAAAAAATTAAGTTCTTAAAAATTCATATTAATTACATTTCTCCAAAGAAATAGAACTTATAAGGCATATGTAGGTAGATGCATCATAATTGATAATAGATAGGTAGACAGATACACAAATAGATAGATAGATAGATAGATAGATAGATAGATAGATAGATAGTTAGATAGATAGATAGATAAATAGATAGATGGATGGATGGATAGATAGATAGATAGATAGATAGATAGATAGATAGATAGATAGATAGATGATAGACAGAGAGGTAGATAGAAGGGTAGATGATACACAAATACATTTTAGATAAATAGCTGATAGGAAGATAGATAGATAGATAGATAGATAGATAGATACATAGATACATAGATAGATACATAGATAGATACATAGATAGATACATAGATAGATACATAGATACATAGATAGATAGATGATAAAAAAATTAAACACTGGTATTATTAAGTAACAGACCAAAGGCACATAGCAAAAGGAATTGGTATAATTCCAGATGCAAAGCCAAGTGAATAAATTGTAATAAACAAACAGACAGACAAATAAATAAATAAATGCCAAGGGCTTGATGACAAGGTGAGTGCTTGCCTATGTTCCAAGTTTGCACCTTAGATATCAGGAACTCCACTGCTGGAATGCAGAGATAAATAGAAGGTGCAGATGAAGAAAAGTGAGCCCATTTTTCTCCTTTACCTTATTGTTCTATTCAGTGCCTTGTTACATGTAGACTGGTGAAGATTTTTCTGTATCAACAGATTGAGATATTAATTCTGGAAATTCCTTTCAGATGCATCCACATAATTATGTTTTACTTGCCATTTGGCAATCTTTTAGTCTGTTCAAGTTGACATGGAACAAGATATAGAGAGGACCTGTAAGCAGAAAACTACAAAATGCTGATTAGAACCTATAAGCTACTGCTATAGTTTTTTATCTACGTGAGTTCAAAATGTATCTTTATTATATGAAAAAGGATGCTAAATGCTATAACCATTAAATGCAAAAAAATGTGAAAAGAGACAGAACTATAAATCTAAGTTTATAGATGATATTGGTGAGAGTAGTATTTGAGTTATGTCTTCTTTTAGCCATCTTTGAGTAAGACCTGAAAGTAAAATTTCAGTCTGTGACGTGTCCAAGAACAGCCACTCACTGACCACTCAGACACCAGAATCAACTCAAAAGAGGTTTATTGAATGCTAAACAGAAACTGACTGGTCAGAGACTTAATCTGGACTCAGGAGCCAGACTATGACTTTGTCTGCTCCTAAGGCAGGTTTTTATATAAAACAATGTAACCAGGTTAACAACTAGATAACAAAATTGTAACACAGGTAAAGGAAACAAACCACAACTTGATAACAAACAGGGAACAAAAACCCAACCAGGTAGTCGGGTGTAGGAAGCAACATTATATTATTTTGACTAGCTAGAGAAAGCATTTGTGTGTGTGTGTGTGTGTGTGTGTGTGTGTGTGTGTGTGTGTTTCATGAACCCTAAGGCACATATTTTATTTGCAAACAGAATTATATCTTAGATCAATTAGAAAACACCATTTTGTATTTTAATGATCTTTTGTGTGATTTTTAAAATATTTTTCTTCATAATTTATTTTTTATATATACTGATTAAAGCCTCTTCCTTCAACTCACGCAGTCCCACCCTTCCTCCCTCTTCCCCTCATCCCCTTCCCTTAGTCCACTGAAAAGGGGAGTTCTCAACTATTTCCATCTACCCATAGCTTGTTAAGTCTCATCAGGACTAACGGGATCTTCTTCCTACATGGGCTGGCAAGGTTGCATCATCAGGGGCAAGTGATCAGACAGCTGTCAACTGAGTTCATGATAGAGACAGCCCAAGATCCCCTCACTCAAAAATCCAAATGGAGACTGAGCTGCCAATAGGCCACATCTGAGTAGGGGGTCTATGTCCTCTCTATGCAAGCTCCTCCATTGGTGCATCAGTTCCTACAGGACCCCTTAGGTTCATATCTTTTAGTTTTGTTGGTTTCCTTGTGAGGCTCCTGTCCCCTCCATGTACCTATAATCCCACCCTTCTCTTCCTCCATAAGACTCCCTCCACTCTGCCCAAAATTTGGCCCCAAATCTCAGCATGTGCTTTGATCCCCTGTTAGGTGAATCTTTCAGAGGACCCTCTATAGTAGATTCCCATTCTGTTTCCTTTCTTCCACTGCTTCTGGTGTCTAAACTGTTTGTCATTCTGAATGAGATTTAAGCATCCTTCCTAGGGTCATCCTTAGTATGTTTAGCTTCTTTAGGTCTGTAGACAAGCTGTCTTATGTTATACTACTAATATCTGCTAATATACTGCTAATATACTACTCTTATTAGTGAATGTATACCATGGCAGTCTTTTTGTTCTTGGGTTATCTCGCTAAGGATGATCTCTTCTAGTTTCATCCATTTGCCTGCCAATTTCATGATTTCCTTGGTTTTAATAGCTGAGTAATATTCCATTGTGTAGATGAACCATAATTTATGCATCCAGTCCTTTACTGAGGGAGATCTAGGTTGTTTCCATAGTCTGGCTATTATAAATAAAGCTACTGTGAACATAGTTGAGCTAATGTCCTTTTTGAATGGTGGGGCCCAGGAGTGGTATATCTGGATCTTGAGGTAGTGTTATTCCCAATTTTCTGAGAAAGCACCAGAATTATTTCCAAAGTAGTTGTACAAGTTTGCATTCCCATCAGCAATGGAGGAGGGTTCCCCTCTTTACACATCCTCTACAGCATGTGTTGTCACTTGAGTTGTTGATCTTAGCCATTCTGATAAGTTTAAGATGGAATCTCAGAGTTGTTTTGATTTGCATTTCCCTGATGACTAAGGATTTTGAGCATTTCATGAATTGTTTCTCTGCCATTCTATATTCCCCTGTTGAGAATTCTCTGCTTATACCATTTTAATTGGATTATTTGGTTTGCTGGTGTGTAATTTCTTGCGTTCTTTGTATATTCTGGATATTAGTCCTCCAGCAGATGTAAGGTTGGTGAATGTAATGTAGGCTGTCATTTGGTTCTGTTGACAGTGTCCTTTTAGGTTCATGAGGTCCCATTTACTAATTGCTGATCTTAGAACCTGAGCTATTGGTGCTCTATTCAGAAAATTTTCTTCTGTGCCAATGAGTTTGAGGCTCTTCCCCATGTTTTCTTCCAACAGATTTAGTGTGTCTAGTTTTATGTTGAGATCTTTGATCTAATTGGACTTTAATTTTATGCATGGTGATAGATGTGGGTTTATTTGCATTTTTCTCCATGTGGACTTTCAGTTAGACCAGCATCATTTATTGAAATACTATCTATTTACCATTGTGTGCTTTTGGCATCTTCGTCAAAAATCAGTTGTCCATAAGTGTGTGGCTTTATTTCTGGGTCTTCTATTCAATTCCATTGATCCACCAGTCTGTTTCTATGAAAAGACTATGCTGTTTTTATCACTATGGTTCTATATTATATCTTAAGATCAGGGATGGGGATACTTCCAGAATATCTTTTATTTTAGAGGATTGTTTTAGCAATCTTGGGTTTCTTGTCATTCCATATGAAGTTGAGAATTTTTCTTTCAAGGTCTGTAAAGAATTGTTTTAGTAATTTGATGGGAATTTCATCAAATCTATAGATAGCTTTTGGTAAGATGATTATTTTTACTATGTTAATCCGGTCAAGGTATGAGCAAAGGAGATCTTTCCATCTTCTGATAGCTTCTTCAATTTCTTCCTTCAAAGACTTGAAGTTTTGTTCATACAAGTATTTAACTTGTTTGGTTAGAGTTACAACAAAGTACTTTATGTCTTTTGTGGCTATTGTGAACTGTGTTGTTTCCCTAATTTCTTTCTCAGCCCATTTGTCTTTTGTATAGAGGAGGGCTACTGATTACCAAAGCTAAATTAAGACCAGGTTAATAAATTAAATAGTCCCGTATCCCCTAAGAAAACAGAAGCTGTCATCAATTGTCTCCCATCCAAAAAAAGCCCAGGGACAAATGGCTTCAGTGCAGAATTCTACCAAACCTTCAAAGAAAAGCTAACACCAATATTTTTCAAACTACTCCACAAAATAGAAACAGGACAAACACTACCAAACTCATTCTATGAAGTCACAGTCACATTGATACCTAAACTTCACAATGACCCAACAAAGAAAGAGAATTTCTGGCCAATCTCCCTTAAGAACATTGATGAAAAACTACTCAACAAAATACTCACAACCCAAATCAAGACCACATCAAAGATATCATCCACTATTACCACGTAGGCTTCATCACAGATATGCAGGGGTGGTTCAATATATGGAAATCCGTCAATGTAATCCACCATATAAACAAACTGAAAATAAAAACACCACATGATCATCTCCTTAGATGCTGAAAAATCATTTGATAAAATCCCCCACTGGTTCGTGTTTGAAGTCCTAGAGAGATCAGAGATACAAGGCACATACCTAAACATAGTAAAGGCAATATACAGCAAGACTATAGCCAATATTAAACTAAATGGAGAGAATCTTAAATCTATCCCACTGAAATCAGGGACAAGGCAAGGCTGCCCACTCTTTCCATATCTCTTCAACATAGTACTTGTAGTACTAGCTAAAGCAGTAAGACAACTAAAGGAGATCAAGGGATACAAATAAGAAAGGAAGAAGTCAAAGTTTCAATATTTGCAAATGATATGAAAATATACATGAGTGACTCCAAAAATTAAACCAAAGAACTCCTGCTGATAAACACCTTCAGCAAAGTGGCTAAATACAAAATGGAGAAAGCATTTTTAATCAAATGACATTTCATTTGATTGGTTGTGTAGTTGGAGGACTTCATAGAGAGTCCAGGTAACAAAGTATGAGAAATTAAACCAAAGAGCTATAACCAAAATGGACCCATGAAGGCAAATAGCTTCTGTTATGCTAAAGGCCACAGCAGGTGTTAACAGAGGAGCCATAGTTATGCTAAGAAAAAAATAAGTCTTAACAGAGGAGCCATAGAATTTAAGCAGGTTACAACATTCTCCCATTTGAGTTTGGTTCTAGAGTTAAATTGTTGACTCTAACCATTTTTTTTTGTACTTAGAGATATATGTGAAATAATTTATAAAGAGACAAGGAAAGAGACCTGTGGCAAAAATTTTTTGTTTTAAGGGAATTAGATAATTTTACTTAAGATTTAATATAAGGTTTTTTTTTTAATTGGAAGCAATTTTTTTGGACAAAAGGCTGTGCTATTAAGAATGAGCTGGGGCTTTGGAGGGTTTGGGGGTCTATTTAGAGAGAATTAACAGTTTTTCTTTATGTTAGGTTTAGTGTTATATAAAAATTATAGACCTTGGAAGCAAGAGAAGACAGGAAACAGGATGGGAGCCTACCACAGAGGGCCTCTGAAAGACTCTACCCAGCAGGGTATCAAAACATATGCTGAGGCTCATAGCCAAACTTTGGGCAGAGTGCATGGAATTGTATGAAAGAAGTGGGAGGTAGAAAGACCTAGAGGGGACAGGAGCTCAAAAAAGAGACCAACAGTATCAAAAAGCAAACAAACAAAAAAAAGAAACAAACAACAACAACAAAAACCTCAGTCCTGGGGTCCCTGTAGGGACTGATACCCCAATCAAGGACAATGCATGGAGAGGACCTAAAACCCAGGCTCAGGTGTAGCCCGTAGACCCAGGCTCCATTTGGGATCCCTAGTAATGGGATGGGGGCTTTCTCTGGCATGAACTCAGTGGCAGCTCTCTGATCACCTCTCCCTGGGGGGGGGGGGGTGCAGCCTTGCCAGGCCACAGAGGAAGACAACCAGTCCTAATGAGACCTGATAGGCTAGGGTCAAAAAAAAGGGTAGGAAGACCTCTCCTATCAGTGAACTAAGGGAAGAGCATAGAGTGAGAAGAGGGGAAGAGGGTGGCATTGGGAGAAGACTAGGGAGGGGGCCACAGCTGAAATACAAATTGAATAAATTTTAATAAATGATAATAATAAAAAAATTAAAAAGAAATGTAGGTAATTATTTGTTTTTCATGCCAGGGAACCCCTTTTGACTCAGCATTTCTGCCTGTTAGGTGGAAGACAAAATTATTTTTAAATTTATTTTAGCTGATATTAGGGCATTGTTAGAGTACAGGAAGGCTGAAATGGTAGTCAAAGTCTAGGCAATGGGACCTTAGAGATTTGAGAAGATATATTATAGCAGAAAGTATTTTAAATTGTTTGTGCATTAATTAAAATCACAGAGGCTTATTTATTACTCAGATAGCTATTTTGTTAGTGAGAGACCAAATGATTAAAAATTAGCAGCTATTTATTTAAGGCCTGAACTAGGTGGGTGGAGAAGTCCAGGAATGCCCTGAGGGGAAGAACCACTTTACTGCATACTTTCCCCACCCACTAGAGATACAATTGCTAGGAAACTGGCCCATCCCTCGAGGGTGGGACACCAGGTCATTAATGGTCTGGGGTCCTTTCTATAGCCAATCAATTCAAAATGTAGCATTTTGACCAATAGATGTTTGCCAGGCAGGAATTGCCCCTGCTTTGGGCATGCTGAGAGGGACCAGAATCTTCTTTAAATCACCCAACTAACCTGAGCACGGGGTGCTTGGCTCTCACCTCTTCGGTGGTTGGGAGTGTGGGCCCAAGCTGCAGCTTGTAATGATTTATACTAAAAAAAACAAACAAACAAAAAAAAAAAACCAAAAACAAAAACTCATGTATTTACAGTGGAGTCTATTTATTCTCGGTCTTTGGGGGTTTGGGAACTGGGCAGAACAATTTGGGGGCTCGTCCGGGATCCAAAGTCTCCAGGAACCTGACCTAGAGTTTTTTTTTATGCCAGCAGTAAGTGTCTAAATGTCTCTGTGTATAGTACTTTCTGTTCTCTATTCTGAAAATTCCTCGGGGCTCGGTGTGTCAGTATCTGGGTAGCAAGACATGATCAAGTTGGACATACTGGTGGTCACAGCTCCTGAAGTTCAGGGGAACACCTCTAGCTGCATCAGTATTTTGGTGGGTAATCTGTCTAGCCTGATTTGGTTTTTTGTGTCTGTTGGGAGTGAAATAGTTAGACCTTTGCCAGACACACTTCTAACATGGTGGAACTCGGTGACCTTGTCCAACATGGTGGAGCATGGTGATCTGTACCCCCAGCTCTGAAAAGCCTGGGGCAGGGCATAGTCACTCCTCCACACTGTAAGCTCTGGAAGGCCTGTTCTCACAGGCTTAGACTGCCTGGTCCCAGTGAGCACCAATCGGTGTCTCCTGGAGCAACAGTCCACTCTCAGTGTCTCCTGGGGCAGCAGGGCCCATGTCTCCAGCACCCACTGGGGTGTAGCAGCAGGAGGAATCAGTATCTTGGGCCTGTCTCAGAGGAATCAGTTTTGGTCCTGGGAAATTTGGCCAGCTCGTGAGGGTGTTTTGTCTCGGTGTCTCTGTGCAGTATCTGTTTGTGTATCTTCTGTTTTCTGTTCTGAAAGGCCTCATGGTGTTTGTAGAGGGGATGGGACATGACTGAGTAGATACACTTGAGAGTCACAGCCTTGGGGCTGAAGAGGAAAAATCCTTGGGCCTGAGGTCGATGAGGAATCCCACCATTGGTTTTAGATGGAGTAAGAACAGTTTTGTCTGTTTATATATATGTATAGATATCATATGTTGTCTTTGACTATAGATCATGGTTATAGATTAAGAGTTATTGGGTATGTTTAAAGGTTAAATTCAGACTCTTGTTTAAAATGTATATGTGTGCCTATGTGTTTATAAGGTTTATAAATGCATATGTTTAAATGGCAACAATATAGGTTGCCACATGGTATGACTCCACCTTCTTGAAATCACTGTGTGAAATGTGATGTGACTGCCATCTTGAAATGGACATGTGAGCCTTAATGTGACTGCCATCTTGGTAGCCACATGATATGGGTTAAAAAAAGGGGGGAGGACCTTAGTCAAATAATTATTATTTCCTTCTAGATTAAAAGGATGAGTTATTTTAAATTGGTATTGGTTTTAGAGATTGGATTGTTCTCACTGGTGAATTCCGGTTTTAAAATCCGGTTTTGATCTTTAAATTTATGGTTATGCTTTGTGACTTCTCTTCTACAAAAGGGGTACTTTATTTTGATATTGCAAAAACAGGTTTTAAAAAATGTTTAAATGTTTAAGGCTATAAAACGTTTAAAGTTTATCAGGCATTTTAGACAATGATCTTGGGTAGTCTAACAGAAAATATGAAACAGTTTCTCCATCCTTTTGGGGAAGGACAAAAAAAAACCTTTGGTATTTATTTTATTAATATTACTAAATGAAACCAAGCCATATGGTTTGAGCTAATTGAGAAAATTGCAGTTTTTACCGTGTATCTTGTGGAGAGCCGTTTGTTTGTTAAGCTGCTTTGTTTATGGAAAAACATGTTTCCACCCTGTTCTTCACCTTCAGACAAAAAAGAGGAAGTTTCACCAAGTTCCTTAAAACTTGTTCTAAGTTCCTTAGAGTTTGTTAATGTGACCCTTATGTTATCTGCTACAGGGAAGTAATTTTAGAAAAAGAATTATGCAGTTTCAGAACTTCTTTTTGTATTAATGTAACTCATTTTTGCTTTGCCTACAAAAACAAATCGTGGACTCTGGGCTCCAGCAGGATCATGTCATTATGGAAAGGATTTTGATGTGAGTTTTTATGTTTTATGAAAACAAGAGAGAGAGCAAGAAATATTTAAAGAATTGCTTGTCTCTGGTTAAGCCAGAAGAACAAAGCTAGAAGCCTGAAGGTATATAGAATGTTGCAGAAGGTTAATGAAAGTATGTTTAAAAAGCCAGAGAGTTAATATGATTTGAGAAAGAACTGTATTTAAAAATATGTTATAATTCATTTAAAAGGCTGCTGATTCTTCATTGCAAAATGTTTTTTTATGCTCTTTTAAGGGGAAAAAATCTGGCTGATAGGTTTGGTATGGTTAGAATAATTTGTACAGTTTAAAATTGTTCTGTACTGTTCTGTTATGCAGTTGGTTCTAAAACTTATTTGATCACAATGTTAAAACTTTTGGTCATGAAAAAATTGTAAATGTTTCATAGAACTTTTTGTATCTTGGGAGGTAACAACACCATCAGCAACACCTAATGACTATGTTTAGCATTGTCAGTCACAGCCTTTTCTCACACATGGCTAGCTGCCATGACGGTTCAGGGATAAAGAAGGTGGAGCTGTAGTTTTGCTGCCATATTTGTTTAGGGCTTCCAGCTGAGTTCAGTTACACGTGGCCAGCCGCCATGCTGGTCCAGAAATAAAGAGGGTGGAGCCATGAATTTGCAATCATCTTTGTTTAGGTCTCTCAGTTATGTTCAGTCCTCTGATTAGTGCTAAGTACAAAGCTTTTTACTGTTCAATTTTAATGCAAGTGGTAGGATCAGCAAGATTTGCTAGCCTTTCTATGAACTGTATCTGATTAAAAGGTTTTCTTTGATTTTACTCCAGAAAGAGCAGACTTAAAGTTACACTAATGACTACAGTTGACTAATATATTGAGATTTACCTAGTGTCTTTGTTTAGGTTTCTTTAAGGTTAAGCCTAGGATGGGTAACTATGAAGTTTGCCTATTTGTCTTAAAATATATTAGTTCTAAAACATGCATCTTAGAAATATGCCAGAATTAGAGAGTATAGCATTCTGTTTTATAGGACACAGTTTAGAACAGATGATAAAAACAAAGAGTAACTCAGATATGCTGCCCCTCAAGCTTGTCAAAGATCTGATGAATATGGCATTTTAACATGTGTAAGCTTATTGTGACAGAGTCCAAAATCCTGTCAGTAGCTCACCCAAGGTTTCCGAGAAGATTTGGGCACAACGACAGATGACTGTGATGCTGGACTGTAGTATGCTAACCACTGGGTGGTACTGCCCTAACTGGCCCACTGCTAGGACCCAACCTAAACTGTGGACAAAGCCGTGAACACTTGGAGAGCCATTATTTCACATTGTGAGAGGCAAGGTGAGGTCAATCTCTCATGGTCCTCTTTCCACAGAAGCAGTCTCTCATCTTCTGTGCCTGGCTGACCACCTCTGTTCAGGATGCAGTGAGACCACAGTGCCAGGGACACTGCCTAGGTGATGGACTAATTAGTCATCCCTGTCGTTTTGATTGGCACATGGATCAGTATATTTATTTAGCTTATAATTTATCCTTCTCAGGTCTCTGATCACTTTGACATCTGTACTAAGCTAATGGTAGCTTTGCAGCTAAAGAGCAGATAATTAGATCCACTGTTAGCTCATTGATCAGTTCATTAGCTAGTTAGAACTACTAGGTACTAGCTCTCTTATTGAGAAAGAAAAACAGGTTTGCCTTGCTCACAGGATTCATGTTAGTTGCTTGTGTCTTAAGATAAATAAATGGATAAAAAAATACGGAGCTTATGTAGGGTCTGAGGATAGAGAAATTTAGATCATAAAAATCTAGAGTGTTATTTGGTCTGGAAAATGTTTCAGGGTTAATAAATGCAAAAAAAAGATTAGAGAGTCTTAAATTATTTAAGGCATATAAATATAACTTATAAAGATACAAAAATAATTTAAAGCATATTAAAAATGGGAGTTACTTGAGTTTCTCTCCCCTCTTTGCTACTGAAGTTCAGAGTTTTGGCATTAATCAATAGAGTTCTGATAAGTTGATGGAGCACTGACTGCTAATTATTCAGTCACCAGCTTGAGATTTTAATTTCCTTTGGTTGTCTTCTGGAGATAGACTTAAAGGTGCTTCTCGTCATGTTAAAAACATCTATTTAATGTGTATATTTGACCCAAAAGTCATAGCTTTTAGTATGGTATTCTTAATATCTGCCATTTCTGGCATAGACTTTGACACAGCAATATCGTAAACCTATTCCTTCTAGTTACTTTGTAAAGAAAAATCCAAGTATCCAGAGTTTAGCACTAAAGCCAATAATGTATTTCTGCCTAACTTTCCAGTATGAACATGGAGATGGGGGATAAAAGTAGATGCAGAGTGTATGAAAAATGGCCAAGCTCCATTTGTGGCTGATTACCAACAGCTATGCCCACAGAAGAAGTGTTACTGTGGACACACTTAACAGCTAACTGATACTTATTCAGTGGGATGCAGTTTTACCTGTTACTCTCAGAATGTTATATTAGATTTGCTGAATGTATATTTCCATATGTGTACCAAAAAATTCATATGAGTTTCAAGAAATCAAAAAGTTATGTGACCTGGATCTGGCATAGTTCAAAAGGATCACAGATGAGATTTTCCCTGGTCCTTCCCATTTAATAGACAATTTTTAACTTCTATCTCCCATATGATTTTGTCGCAGCAGATTTTTACCTGTTTGACTCTGTTCCCAGATCAGCTATGGACTGCAAGCTGAAATCTGGACTTCCTGAAAACTGACATGATTGTGCCCTGCCTCTTCGGGTGGATCAACTAACCAGATGCTTGGGACTGCCCCATTGCCCAGCATTTCAGCCTCCCTAGTCCCTGATGCCAACGGTCCAATAGTTGGCACAGAAGAAGCTCCAGAAGATGGATCTTCGCCCAAATCCCACCCAGCAGGCTGAAATACTAAGTCAACAGGGGCTGGCTCCCTGTCATTAGCTATTTTCTTGGGCATCTGCTTAGCTGAAATGGAAACTAATATTGCAGCAACTGGGCTAAAAGCCTAGAGAGACACTAGTGAAAAAGGATAATAGTTCTCTTTGGCTTGCTACCCCTACATCCACCCTGAAGGGACCCCTACTCATTTTGATTTTTATCTTTGGGCCTTGTAGTTTGAATTGTGTGATGGCTTTCATAAAGAAATGCTTGAGAGTAATTCACTAATGGTACTCAGATCCCATTATAAAAAGGTAAATCTATAGGATTCAAGGGATCATACCTGGAAGACCCAATATTGGGTCTTCAAATGATCATGGGAAAGGGGGAAATGAGAGATCAAAAGATTAAAAATTAGCAGCTATTATTTAAGGCCTGAACTAGGTGGGTGGAGAAGTCCAGGAATGCCCGAGGGGAAGAACCACTTTACTGCATTATTTCCCCAACCACTAGAGATACAGTTGCTAGGAAACTGGCCCAATCCCCTTGGGAGGGACACCAGGTCATTAATGGTCTGGGGACCTTCCTATAGCCAATCAATTAAAAATGTAGCATTTTGACCAATACATGCTTGCCAGGCAGGAATTGCCCCTGCCTTGGACATGCTGAGAGGGACCAGAATCTTTAACTCACCCAACGAACCTGAACATGGGGTGCTTGACTCTCACCTCTTCGGTGGTTGGGGGTGTGGGCCCAAGCTACAACTTGTAATGATTTATACAAAAAAAAAAAAAAAAAAAAAACCTCATGTATTTACAGAAGAGTCTGTTTATTCCTAGTCTTTTGGGTTTCATGAACTGGGCAGAACAGTTAGGTTTTTGTGATATGGAGGGCTTTGTTGAAGGAACAAGTTCCAGTGAAGTATCAGTCTTTGCCTGCCAGGCTTGATAAATTTGAAAGGCCTTTTTTTGGGGGGGAGAAGAGGGAGAGACGTGGGAGAGACTGATTTTATTTTGTTCTAGGCAATGTAGGACAATTAATTTTGGGGGTGTTTTTTTTGTTGTTGTTTTGCTTTTTGTTGCTGTTGTTTATACTTTAGGCTAGGCCTTAGCAGCAGCAAGACATTCAAGAGAGTCTTGCCTAATAGTTAACATATTATAATTTAGGTGTAGTTGTTGGTGCCCCATTTATTTTTTTGGAAATTCTAGGGTTACCATTAGAAGCTGGGGCTTTTGTTATAGTAAGCTTGGCTTTTTTTATCAAATATTTAAATGTTATATTTAGCAGATTTTTGAAATGTTTGAGGACTATTTATTAAGTATAAAAACATAAATAAGAGACTAGATTAAGCTTTAGTTTGTATTTTTTAGTTATTTTTAATAGTCTGAAATAAATATAGGGAGACAAAGTTTGTTTTAGTAATTAGTTGTGATTATGAGCATAGTTATATTTTTAAAAATATTATTAATGAGGCAGTTGGTAAATTTATTTGTGTATTTTAATTAGCTTTACTAGTTTATCATAAAATGATAATTGCTGAAGTAAATTTTTTACATTAAGAATTTCAAATATAGAGATCAGCCATTATTTTATTTTTATATGGAATATAATAGTTTTTGTTTGATTTAGTTTATAAAAATAAGTTTTTTAATAATGCTAGTTAAAATAAGGAATTTAAATATATTTTTAGATTTGTGTTTGTCAGCCTGAATAGTTCCTATGAGTTAGTAATTTTTATTAATATTTTAGTTGCCAGGATGTTTTGGAAGTTATGTTTGCAAGTTATGCAGGGTATATAAGATTAATATTTAAGGCCAATTGTTTTGTTAAGCCTTTGTATGCTTTATTGATTTTTAGTGAAAAAGGAGAAGTATAATGTAGCTGGAGTGCTTTAATATTTTAGGGAGTGTTTTGATTATTTTAGTTATTGAAAAATATTTAGAACCCCAGGAGTTATAGATTTTAATTTGAAAAAAAAATTGGCATACACTGGACTAGACCAATTTTATGATTTTTTTGTAGTTTTCTTTTACTTTGAAGAATATATTGAGTAGCAAATTATTTTTAAGGTTGTTATTCTTTATAGTATAGCCAATAATAAAATTTTTAGAATTAGTTTTATGGATTATATTTCAGAAATTTAATTAGAAATAGAAATTTAATTAGAGACAGTCTTAAATATTAATAGTTAAATTGTCATATAATTTTTGTTTAGGGAAAAATATAATAATGAGGGCATTTAAGTTTTAAAATTTATTGATTTAAATATGAATATTATTTTGTTTTGGTTAATAAAGTGAAGCATAGGAAGATTAGGCATTTAAACCTAGTATGCTTTATTCATAGTGACAATTTCAATCAACTATCACTAAACAACTGTATATTTTCATCTATTGAGCTCAAACTTACTTTGTGTTTTACTGTGGTTTTAAAGTTCTTCATGTGGAGAAAAACATTACTAAAGTCAGAGAACATGAGCTGTCCCATCAAGCAGAATGTTCTGATAGGTAAAACTGCTGAGCATCATGATAAGTATATAAATGAGGCTGTGCAATCAATCCCACTTTGAAATGGGTGGGTATTCTTGATGATAGTTTGTGTGCTACTCAATTGAATCCATAAGGATAAATATAGCTTAGAAATTGGCTTTGACTTTTTATATTAAACAATCAAACATCTTGGTGATAAACTGGTTTTTAAAAACTGATAAGTAATAGCAAAAACAAACTTATAAAACTCACTTGCCTTTAACTAGTTTTGAATTTTACATTAGCAAAACATCTGCTTTGTAACATGAATCAAACTATGTGCATCCATAAAATCAACTCTATCCTGTCAGTAAAATCCATGGTCTTTCCAGTTAATAGTACTGCAAATGAGTAGCAAGCATTCTATAATTTTAATTACCCTTTGCACCTTTATCATTACTGTAGTGAGAATTAAGAAATCTACGTTTATGATGAATGATGTAATCTATATCTCTAGGGGAAAGGAGGATGGGAAAAATTCAGTGAGCCAATTAAAATACTGGAGAAAAAGTCCCAATAATTAAAAGAAATCCTACATAGCCCTTTTAGAGATTCACAGCAACCATACATATAAAGAATGAATGAGTACTAATATCTTCAAACTAGGTCAAGAAGCATATCCAATCATCTGAAACATAAGATATGTTAATTATCTGATACAACAAAACTAAAATAATAGGAAATAAAGCTACAGTATGAAGGCTTAATATTTCACTGGAAGTTTTCATTACTTCACTTTAGATAATTGAATCATTTCCACATGAATGAAGCATACAGTAAATAATTTACAGTTAATTATATGGTGTGCTGTTGCTAAAATATTAAGACACACTTGTCCCATAGGGAATATTGCAAGAGTTACATCATGCATCACTGAAGGGGTTATGAAGAGTTGATTAACAGAGCCTACTGAATCAGAGCCATCAGTATCAAAATAACTTTATAGAATATTATAGTTATTTCTAAATTTTGCTTTTCATGAATGGTGGCTCAAGTTTCATTCTTTGAAATTTGCCTAGTTTGTAATCATGAATATTGATTTATATTTATAAACAATATTTTATTTTCCCTGACCATAATTGTCACCACTGTTGATATGGATAATCTTGAAGAACACTTGAACTGGATTACTCCCTCATAATTAACAGCTTGTAAAACCAAGAACTAGAACTAGAAATATGTAATTACTGTTCAGATTAGGGACTGGATTTTATGTTTCAGTCCCTAACAGGACATGTGGCACTAGGAACTGCCCAGATATTTAAATGATTTTTAGTATCTGGGCTTTGTGCAATTGCTACATAGCAGGGAGTCCTGTTAAAAAGGAAAAACAAAAAAACACCAAGCTAAGAGCCACAACATATAAAAAGGACCTGGTGCAGAACAATACCACTTCAGTGTCTGTGAACCCATATTTGTGATCCTTACTTGATTCAGTAGGCTATGTTTTCCTGATATCCTCCATATACTGAGACTCCTATAATTCTTCTAGCCCCTCTTCCTCTTCCTCAGTCTTCCCCAAGCTTCAAGGGAAGGAATCCAATGGAGATCTGCCTTTTAAATTCTTTCTGACTCTGTCTCTCTGCCTCTCTGTCTGTCTCTATGACTCTCTCTATCTCTGTCTCTGACTTTGTCTCTGTCTCTGTCTCTCTCTCTGCAAGTTTATGCATTCATTGCCAGAGGAAACCACTCTGATGACTGGACAAGGAACCAATCTGAGTATAGCAAAACAACACCAGGAATCATTTCATAGATTCTTTTTTTAAGCAGTTGTGTTTGGTTCTACACTAGGACTATGGGGTATCCAGTCTCTCGTTCTTGGCCATCTAGGCAGTATTGAACATTGGCTCTCTCTCCTGTAGTGGACCTCAAGTTAAATCAAATAATGGTTGGCCACTCCCACAAGTTCTGCACCATCATTGTTGCAGCACAATTTGCAGACTAAACAGATTATTGTCAAAGATTTTGTGGCTGAGAGGGTATCTATGTTTTTCAGCAAAAAGACTAGAATGTAGAGGGTAAGGCCAGGCTGGGAGTATTCATGTCTGTCTTGAGGAGGATGGGATGGAAGGAGAACATTTTGCAGAGAGATGTCTGGAATTTAGGGACATTTGAAAGATAGGGTGGAAATCTTAATGCAGTAGAAGCTAAGATGGTGACTGAAGTGAGGACTCCTAATAATGGGAGATATGGAGTCTCAACTTGCTATCTCTTGTAGCCAGGCTAGGGTTACAGTGGTGGCACTGGGTTGCTGTTTGAATTGTTAGCCAAGGGGACCCATGGATATCCTTAAACAAACTAAGTTGATACTAAGGCAGAGGGATGCTATCTGCAAACTGACAGTGGAAACCCATTGTAGAACAATACCACACAGATCAGGTTCAGTGTAACTGATTTTATGTTGAGGACTTTGATTCTCATGCACTTAAGTTTTGTCAGGGTGATAAATATAGATCTATTTGCATTCTTTTATATGCAGACTTCCAGTTTGATCAGGACTGTTTGTTGAAGATACTGCTATTTCTAGTGTATATGTCTGGGTTCTTTGTCAAAACCTAGGTGTGAATATGTGTGTGGATTTAAGTCTGAGTCTTTGATACAATTCCATTGATCAATATGTCTGTTTTTTATGCCAATATAATGTAATTATTATGACTGTAGCTCAGTAGCACACCTTGAAACCATGAATAATGATACCTCTAGCGGTTCTTTTATTGTTCAGGATTGGTTTAGTTATCCTGGGTTTTTGTTTAGTTTTGTATTTACGTATGAAATTGAGAATTGTCCTTTCACGGTTTGGAAAGAATTGTGTTGAAATTGTTATGGGGATTGCACTATATCTGTAGACTGATTTTGATAGGATGGTCATTTTTACTATGTTTATTCTACTAATTCATAAGCTTGCAAGATCTCTTCATCTTCTGCTATCTTCTTCCACTTTTTTTTAAAAAGACTTGAAGTTTTTATATGTGTCTTTCCCTTGCTTGGTTAGAGTTACCGCCAAATATGTTATATTATTTGAGGCTATTTTGAAAAGTGTTTCTTCCCTGATTTCTTCAGTCCATCTTCATTTGCATATAGGAGGGCTACTGAGTTTTGTGAGTTAATATTTTATCCCTCTACTTTGCTGAAAGTGTTTATCAGCTATAAGAGTTCCCCAATGTAACTTTTAGGGTCACTTATATGTACTATCATATCATCTGTAAATAATTATGCTGCAATTCTTCCTTTTCAAATTCTATCCCTGTTATCTACTTCAATTTTCTTATAGCTCTGGCTAAAACTCAAGAACTATATTGAATAGATATGGAGAGAGTGGGCAGCCTTGTCTTGTTCCTGATTTTAGACTAATTGATTTGAGTTTCTCTCCATTTAATTTGATGTTGACTATAGGCTTGCTGTAAATTTTCTTTATTGCATTTAGGTATATCATTTTTGTCTCTAGATTCTCCAGGAATTTTGCCATGAAATGTATTGGATTTTGTCAAAGGCATTTTATACCTCTACTGAGATGATCATATTTTTTGTTGTTGTTGTTGTTTCAGTTTGTTTATTTGGTAGACTACATTTACTGGTTCTCATATATTAAACCATCCATGCATCTCCAGGATGTGTCTACTTGATCATGGTGTACAAACTTTTTGATGTATTTTTTGATTCAGTTTTCTTGCATTTTATTGAATATTGTCCCATTTATATTCATAAAATAAATTTCTTTGTTAAATCTTTAAGTGGTTTGTATTTCAGAGTAGCCTCATACAGTAAATTGGGCAATGTTCCTTATGTTTCTATTTTCTAGCATAATTTGAAGAATATTGGTATTCACTCTATTTGAATCTCTGGAAGAATTCTGCAATGCAATAACTGGTCCTGAACTTTTCATTAGATGGGAGACTTTTAATGACTGCTTTTATTTCACTGGAGGTAATAAGTCTATCTAAGTTATTTATTTCATCTAGATTTAACTTTGATAAGTGGTACCTATTGAGAAAATTACTGATTTATTTTAGATTTTCCAAATTTGGTGGAATACAGAATTTTAAATTATTTCCTTATGCTTTCATTGGTGTCTGTTTTTATAGTTCCTTTTCCTTTTTTATAGTTCCTTTTCTGATTTTGTTAATTTAGATGTTCTCTCTCTCTCTGCCTTTTAGTTTCTTTGGATAAGGGCTTGTATATCTTGTTGATTTTCTCAGAACAAATTCCTTGATTCATTCATTCTTCGTATTGTTCTATTTGTTTCTATTTTATTTATTTCAACCTTCAGTTTCTTTGTTTTTTGCTGTCTACCCCTCTTTGGTGTATTTATTTCTTTTTCTTCTAGAGCTTTCAGGTGTTGTGTTAAGTTGTTAGAATAAGACTACTCCAATATTTTCTAGGCACCTAATGCTATAAACTTTCTTCTTAGTACCACTTTCATTGTGTCTCATAAGTTTGGGTATGCCATGTATTCATTTTCATTGAATTCCAGAAACACTTTAATTTATTCATATTTCTATATTACCCATTTTTCATTCAGTAGAGAGTTACTCAAATTCCAGGAGTTTGTAAACATTCTGTTAGTTCTGTTGTTGATTTCCAGCTTTAATCCATGATGGTCTTATAGAATGCAAGGAGTCATTTCAATTTTCTGGTATCTTTTGAGACTTGCTCTGTGTCCAAGTATTTGTTCAAATTTTGAGAAAGTTCCCTGATGTGAAGAGAGGAATGTGTATTTTTCTGTGTTTGTATAAATTGTTCTATAGATATTTGCTTTGTACTGTCTGTTAGCTCCAACATTTCTTTGGTTAGATTTTGTCAGTCTTCTGTTATCACTGTGTGAATATAAATATGTTAGAATAGTGATTTTTTTTAGAGTCTTCATTGAGAAGACAGGTTTAATTATAGAAGTCTACTATTATGTGTGACCTTATTTTGTCTTTTTAAAACTTTCAGCTCATAATATTCTTTTTTTATTTTGTATGTTTAGTGTTTTGATTGTTATATAGCAAGGGCACCTTCTTTTCTGGTCCAATCTATTTAGTTTTCTGTGTGCTTCTTGTACTTTTATAGACATCTTCTTCAGATTGGGATAATTCTTTTCTTCTATGATTTTGTTGAAAATACTTCCTTGAACTTTGAGCTGGGTTTTCTCTTGTTCCTCTATTTTTATTATTTTTAAGTTTGGTCTATTCATGGTGTCCTAAATTTCCTGGATGTTTTATGTCAGTTTTTTTTAAACATTTTTAGAACTAATATATCCATTTCCTCTGATATATCTTTAATGCCTGCTATTCTCTTTTTCATTGCGTGTATTCTGTTCAAAAAGCTTGCCTATGTAGTTCATGTTTGAATTACTAAAATGTTATGTCCAGAAAACCTTTAGTTTATGGACTATTTATTTATTTATTTATTTATTTATTTATTGCTTCTATTTCCATTTTTGGGGTTTTGAATGGTTTTCTTCATTTTCTTTACCTATTTGTTTTATTTTCTTGGCTTTCTTGCATGTTGGAAGGGAGGTCACAGCTGATGATCTATTGCAGTACTAGGAAGGAGACTCAGGGATTGGCTTTAGGAGAGCAGAAAATTTGGAGAAAGTGCATGGGTAGCCCACCTGGTTTTCTGGTCTGTGGGACCTGCAGTTGAGCAGTGGTTATCTCTTTGAGTTGTGGGCTGAAGTATAATGGAAAGTGGGTGTGGGAGATAGCCTGTGGGATCCATAGGAGATGTGGGGGGGTGGAGAGTAGGAAGGGAGGGTGCAGCTAGTGTTCTCTTAGAGAGTATGGGAGAAGCCTGAAAATTTTGATCTGAGGAAAGAGAGAGTGGAAAAGGTCTATGGGCAGCCTACCTAGTCTTCTCCTAAGCACAACTTGTGGCTGAGCAGGAGGTATCCAACCTAGTTGGGGTTTAGAACACCACAGGAGTGGGGATAGGAATACCAGGAGTAGGAATGCTGTGAGATGCATTAAAGACATAGGCAGGGAAAAGAAGGAGGCTGCACCTGGATGTTTCAGCACAAGTCAGGAGCTTGAGGGATTGTGTCTGGGGGAAAAAGAAAGAGCACGGAAGATCTTTACACAGTATACTTGTTCTCTTGGCAGTCATGACCTGATTTTTTATTCTTTGGTGACTTTAAACATGTATATAATGTATTTTCATCATTTTCATCCTCCATTACACTGTTTCATCTCACTCCCACTTCTTGTAAATGCCTTCTTCTTATAAATATTCTCTACAATTTTCATGTCTTCTGCTGCATTTGTTAGAAACTAGGCAGTCCTCTAACCCTGACTCTGACTCAGGGCTAGCAGTTAAGCTATACCACTACCAGTTACCAACACATGAAAAGGTTCCACTATCACATTACTCTCCTTGTCTTCTGGTCTCTCTTCTGTCTGATTCTGGTTCTTTCTCTTTCTCTGTATATCTCTCTGTTTCTTTCTCTGATGTTCCCACCCCAAGTCAGCCTTTCACCTCCTAGTAAGCATCTTACATGAAATTTGTTGCACAGTGTGATCTCTGCTGTGAGTGTTTTTCAGTGTGTATGAATGCATGTATATATGTATGTATATATGTATGTATGTATGTAGCAACAGGTACTTGTATTTAATGGTTTTGAGAATTTGATATATGAGTACTGTATTTATATTATTTCCACCTTTCTTCCCTCTCAAGCATCTTCCATTATTTATTCATTCCAAATCAAATGTATTTTTCTTCAATTATTGTTATTGTTTTTATATATGTAGATATATATTTATATAAATTGTAGTCTCCTGAAAAGATTTTGTATTACTCCTATGTACATGTATTTAGAGCTGACCACTTGGAACTAGACAATTGATCAGGGAGCATATGCCTGATTTCCCATATCAGTAGGGAAATGTAGATGTTGTGTTGTAGTATTAATTGGATTTAAACATCCCATAGTCAGTTGTTCTCTTCAATTTGACAAGTTTTATATTACTATGGTTGTATAGCTATATTTATTTATGAGGGTAAAGATAAATATTAATAATGGAGCTAGGAATTATACTGGTTTAGAAAAGTGCCAGTAGTAGGTTCTCCTTTTGGATACATGGTCTCACAAACTATAGATAGTTGGTTTATAGTTCTAGGCATGAGCCTACTTTCTTCTTAGTAGGCCTGAAGTCCAATGAAATGATTATTGTTTAAATCCAAGACAAAAGTACCACAAATGCACCATTCTGTATATCATGTCAGGTTGGTCATTGTTGTGATTTGTGGGCTTATAATTGATTTGGACTTTAATTCCTTTCTTTCCTTGGAAGCTTGCAATATCTTCAGACCTAGTTCTAGGGAAAGGACTATGAATACCATTTCAATCTCAATTCCTTCAAGTGCTGTGTCCAAACTATGTGATGTTTGCAACAATACAGTCCTACTTTTGAATTCTGGTAGGCAACTGAGAGCAATAGCAATACCACAAATTATTTTGGAGGTATCTTAGACTCCTCTGAACAACATGTAAAAATGTTTTCTATACCCAGAACTATAAGATAGTCTTTGATTCTTGGGGAGAGTATCATCACCCCAGCTGGCATCATACAAACAAATACACATATAATTATTAACATGAGAATGCATTACATGTAAACATGTAATATGTATAATTTATATGTGTATTTTTAGTAAATATAAAAAATGTTTCTCTGTGACTTTTCAAACATCATTAGTTTAATTATAACCAGGATTTAATTACAAGTAATTGCATGAGCCTGACTGAAGAGCCATTTATTGAGGCAGTGGCAGTGGTTACACTACTAAATAAAATGGTTCTTCCTTCTCTATCAACAAGTAACAGGATCCACAGCAGTTAACAGGATTTCACAGCAGCCTTCACCATCCTTACATTCTTTCTGTCCCTTCTTGCATTATGTTCCCTCATCTGGGTAGGTTACACTCATTTAAACTTAGCCCCAGACCTATCTCCCCCAAGGAAATAGAAGCAGTCATCAACAGTCTCCCTTCCAAAAAAGAAGCCCTAGGATAGATGGGTTCAGTGAAGAATTCTACCAGACCATCGTAAAAGTACTAAATCCAATTCTCTTCAAAGTATTCCACCAAATAGAAACAGAAGAAACATTAACAAAATTATTCTATGAAACCACAGTCACCTTTATACCTAAAGCACACAAATACCCAACAAAAAAAGAGAACTTCACACCTATCTCTCTTATGAACATTGAAGCAAAAATACTCAATAAAATACTTGCAAACCGAATCCAAGAACACATCAAAGATATCATCCACCATAACCGAATAGGCTTCAGCCCAGGCATGCAAGGGTGGTTCAACATATGGAAATCCATCAATGTAATCCACCACATAAACAAACTGAAGGAGAAAAACACATGATCATCTCCTTATATGCCAAAAATGAATTTGACAAAGTCCAACACCCATTCATGTTTAAAGTCTTAGAGAGATCAGGGATACAAGGCACATACTTAAACATAGTAAAGGCAATATAGAGAAAGCCTATAGCCAACATCAAACTCAATAGAGAAAAACTTAAATCAATCCCACTGAAATCAGGGACAAAGCAAGGCTGCCCACTCTCTCCATATCTATTCAACATAGTACTTGAAGTCCTAGCTAAAGCAATAAGACAAATAAAGGAGATCAAGGGGATAAAAATCAGAAAGGAAGAGGTCAAAGCTTCACTATTTGCAGATGATATGATAGTATACATGAGCAACCCCAAAAATTCAACCAGAGAACTCCTTCAGCTGATAAACACCTCCAGCAAAGTGGCTGCATACACAATCAACTTTAAAAAAGAAAATCAGAACACATCCTGTACACCAAAGACAAAAGGGCCGAGAAAGAAATCAGGGAAACAACACTCTCCACAATAGCCACTTAAAACATAAAGTACCTTGGGTTGACTCTAACTAAGCAAGTGAAAGACCTGTTTGAAAAAAAAAAAAAACTTCAAGTCTCTGAAGAAAGAAATTGAATAAGATATTAGAAGAGGGAAAGAGCTCCTGTGCTCATGGATTGGTAGGATGAAAATGAACATCCTGCCAAAAGCAATCTACAGATTCAACACAATTCCCATCAAAATACCAACACAATTCTTTACAAACCTTAAAAGAAAGATTCTCAGCTTCATATGGAGGAACAACAACAAAAAAAAAACCCCAGAATTTCCAAAACCATCCTGTACAACAACAGATCATCTAGAGGTAACTCCATCCCTGACCTCAAGCTGTACTAGAGAGCAATAGTAATAAAAACAGCATGGTATTGGCATCAAAACAGAAAGGAGGATCAATGGAACTGAATAGAAGAACCAGAAATAAATCCACACACCTATGAATACTTGATTTTTGACAAAGAAGCCAAAACCATTCAATGGAAAAAAAAAGACAGACTCTTCAACAAATGGTGCTGGACCAACTGGATGTCTACATGCAGAAAAATGAAAATAGATTCATATTTATCACCTTGCACAAAAATAAAGTTCAAGTGGATCAAAGACCTCAACATAAAACCAGATACCCTAAATCAGTTAGAAGAAAAAGTGGGGAAGAGCCTAGAACTCATTGGGACAGGAGATAACTTCCTGAACAGAACACCAACAGCACAGGCTCTAAGAGCAACAATCAACAAATGAAACCTCATGAAAATGAAAAGCTTCTGTAAAGCAAAAGACACTGTTGTCAGAACAAAACAACAGCCTACAGACTGGGAAAGGATCTTCACCAACCCTATATCTGACAGAGGGCTGATATCCAGAATATATAAAGAACTAAAGAAGTTAAAAGAGCAATAAATCAAGCAATCCAATTAAAAAACGGGATATGAACCTAAACAGAGAATTCTCTGTAGAGGGATCTAGAATGGCAGAGATGCTCAATGTCCTTAGCCTTCAGAGATATACAAATCAAAACAACCCTGAGATTTCACCTTACACCCATCAGAATGGCGAAGATCAAAACCTCAAATGAAAACACATGCTAGAGAGGTTGTGAAGAAAGGGAACCCTCCTCAATTGCTGGTGGGAATGTAAACTGGTACAACCACTTTGGAAATCAATCTGGTGCTTTCTTAGACAATTAGGTATAGCACTTCCTCATGATCTAGGCATATATACGATATACCATATACCATACCACTCCTACGCATATATCCAAAAGATGCTCAATTACACAACAAGGACATTTTCTCAGCCATGTTTGTACCAGCTTTATTTGTATTAGCCAGAACCTAGGAACAACCCAGATGTCCATCAACGGAGGAATGGATACAGAAATTGTGGTATATTTACACAATGGAATACTATTCAGCAATTCAAAACAAGGAAATCATTAAATGTGCAGGTAAATAGTAGGATCTAGAAAAGATCATTCTGGGTGAGGTATCCCAGAAAGAGAAAGACATGGCATATACATGGCATATACTTGCTTATTTATACTTATGAGATATGATAAACATGATGAAGTCTATACACCTAAAGAAGATAAACAAGAAATAAGACCCAGGGTAAGATGATCAGTCCTCACTTAGAAAGACAAATGGGATGTACATTTTATGTAGGAGAAAACAAGTAACAGGACACGGAGTCTAACACAGAGGGCCTCTGAAAGACTTTACCTAGCAGTGCATCAAAGCAGATACTGAGACTCATAACCAAACCTTCAGCAGAGTGCAGGGAATCATATGAAAGAAGGGGGAGTTAATATGACCTGGAGAGGATAGGAGCTCCACAAGGACCAAAAATATCTGGGCACTGGTTTCTTATATGAGACTGTTTCTCCAACCAAGGATCATGTATGGAAATAACCTGGAAACTCTGCTTGGATGTAGCCCGTGGTAACTCAATAAACAAGTGGGAATTCCCTAGTAAGGGGAACAGGGACTATTTTTTGACAGGAACTCAATGGTGGGCTCTTTGAACTCCCCACTCACCAAGGGAGGAGCAGCCCTGCTAGGCCACAGAGGAGGACTTTGCAGCCAGTCCTGAACATACCTGATAAAACAGGGTCAGATAAAAGGGGAGGAGGTCATCCCCTATCAGTGGACTTGGAAAGGGGCAGGGAGAAGATGAGGAAGGGAAGGTGGGATTGGGAGGTAATGAGGGAGCAGGATACAGCTGGGACACAGAGTTAATAAAATGTAACCAATAACAAAAATAAATAAATTTTTAAAAAGTTTCTCTAAATTAACTATTGCCTATGAAAAATAGGTGTTCCAGCCAAAACTGACTGCATTTATTAGGCTCTTTGACACTATCTTCACTTAGCAAAACAGTACTAGTAGGTTCTCTATTATGGTCTAAGACCTCCCCCAGTTGTGTGCTTTGGACCAGATTTACAGTATTTGCCATGTATTTCTTCATGTGGAGCAGTACTCAAAGCCAGTGAGAAAGTAGTCATTTACCTCCCAAATCTGTCATGTGTCTCTTACACCTCTGGTCACATCTTGCCTCGCAGTTTAATATTGCAGCTTATAGGATTCATAGCTGGATAATAGATTGATAGTTATTCTCCTCCATCCTATTTCATAATAACTTTAGGAAGCAAAAAATCTACCAAAATGAGGAAACATCCTCACCAGTCCCAGGATGACATCCTTGCCCTACAACAAACATACATGGTGTTCAAAGCAACAGAATCTTCCTATCCTTAAATGTTGTACTTGTTCTGTTGTAATAATGAATTGTATTAATCTCTTTGTTGTAGTAAATTAATCATAAAATCACTAAATTGGAAGCCATAATATATATGTAGAGGATCTGGTACAGTCCCAGTGCTAGTTGCCTCACTCTCTATGAGTTTATATGAGTTTTAATCATGCTAATTTAGAGGGCCTTATTGTCTTGGTGACATCAATCTTCTATATCCCTTTCTGCCTCCTCCATCACAGGATTCCATAAGCTCTGAATGGAGGGATTTTATGGATATAACATTTAATGCTGAGTGTTCCAAGGTTTCTTATTCTCTGCAAAACGTTGGGGTGTGGGTTTCTGTATTTGTTCCCATCTGCTGCAGGAAGATATTTTCATTATATATATATAATACATATATATAGATACAAATATATATACATATATATAGATACAAATATATATACATATATATAGATACAAATATATACATATATATGTGTATATATATATATATATATCATGACTGATGTTTGTAAGGAATTCTTGCTTTAGATTTCATTGTTATATCTTACAATTTTTAAAATTAATTTATTAGTTTCACAATTTATTTTGTTCATATAGAGCATTTTTTCTATATATTGGCTCAAGTTATCTGGTCCTCCTCCTTGTCTATCATGCTCCCCAGGGGCCACATGTCATTCTCAACCCCTATCCTCAAGTAGAGACTCACAGATCCTATCTCTATTCACCTTTCTATCATTTAGCAGTACTACCCAAACAACAAACCAAGAATCGCATAACATCCTACAATCATGAAACCAAAAACCAAGTAGAGACAGCAAGAGCTGTCCTCCGCCCCTTCCCCCTAACACAACAGTTAAGGTATTCATCATGACACCCACGGAATGTGTAATTTCCTGAGGCCCTGACTCCAGGAAGGGAGCCCCAGCCTGACTTCCAGCTCACCAGCCTACTTCTGAACACAGTGTGATATCCTGAAATCCATGTCAAATGAACACTGCCCACTTTCCCTATGACCTCATCCCCTAACACTAATACATGCCTACATCTATAACTATGTATTTTATGCCTCATTCCTAGGGAGATCTGCCTATCTCCCCACTACCTTCTATTATACCTACCCTCTGTGGTTTTATAGATCACAGTTTGGTTATTATTGAATTAAATGCTAATATCCACATGCAAAAGAATGCATATCCTATTTGTCCTCTTTTAATTTTAATTTTATTTTTATTAATTATAGTTTATTCACTTTGTATCCCAGCTGAAGCCCCCTCCCCTCCCTTTTCTTCTCCTATGCCCCTCTCCGAGGCCAATGATAGGGGAGGTCCTCCTCCTCTTCCATCTGACCATAGTCTATCAGGTCTCATCAGGACTGGCTTCATTGTCTTCCTCTGTGGACTGGTTAGGCTGTTCCCCCCCTTAGGTGGAGCTGATCAAGGAGTCAACCCATGAGTTCATGTCAGAGACAGTCCCTATTCCTATTACTAGGGAACCCTCTTGGACACAGAACTGCACGATCTACATCTGTGCAGGGGTTCTAGGTTATCTCCATATATGATTCTTTGTTGGAGTATCAGTCTCAGAAAAGACTCCTGTGTCCAGATTTTTTTGGTTCTGTTGCTCTTCTTATGGTGCTCCTATCCCCTCCAAGTCTTTCCATCTCCCTCTTCTTTCATAAGAGTCCCTGCACTCTGCTCAAACTTTGGCTATACATCTCAATATGTTTTGATACCCTCCTGGGTAGAATATGTTTTGATACCCTTCTGAGGCCCTCTGTGGTAGACTCCTGTCCTGTTCCTGGTTTTCTCCCTCTTCTGATGTCCATCCCATTTGCCTTTCTGAATGAAGATTGAGCATCTTACCCAGGGTCCTCCTTCTTTATTAGCTTCCTTAGGTTTACAGCTTTTACTATGATTATCCTATATCATATGTCTAATATCTACTTGTAAGTGAGTATATACCATGTGTGTCTTTCTGCTTCTGGGATACTCACTCAGGATGATCTTTTCTGGATCCCACCATTTGCCTGCAAATTTCATGATTTCTTTGTTTTTGATTGCTGAGTAATATGCCACTGTGTAGATGTACCACAATTTCTGTATCCTTCCCTCAACTGAGGGACATCTGGGTCATTTCCAGGTTCTGACTATTACAGATAAAGCTACTACAAAAATGGTTGAGCAAATGTTCTTATTGTATACTTGATCATCTTTTGGATATATGCTTAAGAGTGGTATAGCTGGATCTATATTCCTAATTGTCTGAGAAAGCGCCAGATTGATCTCCAAAGTGGCTGTACCAGTTTATATTCCCACCAGCAATGGAGTAGGGATTCTCTTTCTCCACTTCCTCTTCAGCTTGTGTTGTCACTTGAGTGACATTTTGATCGGTAAAAGGTAAAATTTCAGAGTTGTTTTGATTTGAATTTCTTTGATGACTAAGGATGTTGAGCATTTCTTTAAGTGTTTCTCTGCCATTCGATGTTCTTCTATTGAGAATTCTGTTTAGCTCTGTACCCCATTTTTTCTATTTGTTCTTTTGAGTGTGGATTATCTCACTCTGGTTGATTTTTTTGTCTTGCAAATATTATCAATATGCATTTTTAATGTCTGCGTAACATTATTTTGTGTAAATGTTTCAAATTTTTTCTATCCATTCTTCTGTTGAGGGTTTCCAATTTGGGGCTATTATGAGTAGAAAAGCAATGAACATTGTTGTTCAAATGTCTCTGTAGTAGCATGAATTCTCTTTTTTGTCTATGTGCTCAAGAGTGATATATCTGGTTCATAAGGTAGATCGATTCCGCCTTCCTGAGAAATTACCTAATTCTGGATATATGAAATGTGAGAGACACATTTTTTTAATTTGTATAATTTTGATGTAATCTGATGTAGGGTAGAGTTATGTTATACCAGAATATGAATTATCTTCTGAAGCTTCACATATAGCAATCAGTCTTTGATTCTCCCATGAGTGATTCTTCCATGAGTGAGTATGTTGCTCATGTTTGGCATACATTATACTCTTCAAAATCTACATTATTACCAACAGTACTCCAGTGATGCTACTTGAAGGACTGCTACATCTAAGACTTGAGATTGGTGACAATAGAGTGTTGCTTCCTCTGTTCAAAGCCCTATTCTATTTGATGTTATTTTGTTATTTCTCAAGCTCCTTGACAGAAAAAAAAAAACCTGCCTGTCTCATTCTCAAGACTATTGCTCGATATTTGGTTTTTTTTTCCATTTCATGGGTTGTTCCTAAAAATTTGTACAGATGGGCTTTTCCTTTTCCTTTTAGTTAACCCAGTATTTCTAATATAGTTCTGTAAATTTCTGTATTGCCAGATTTGATATTCTTTTTTCCCATCACTCTCCTGTTTTTTCTAGTTAGCTTTAGGGAATGTAAGCATTTTAGACAAATATGCAAATGCTTGTCTCCCAGTTATGCATCTAATTAATTCCTAAAACTATACATTTTTGAAATAATTCAATAAAATGTGAGTTGAAATAAATTGATTTATTTATTGTACTAAACGAATCCTAAATGAATAAATAAATAAAAATGCTATATATAAAGGGTAACAATTAAGGTATTAACAATTAAGAAACAATTTTTTGCACAGGTATTGAATAATTGAATAAATAAAATCTACATGGCATAAGCCAGTTGTCTTACTATCAGAGATTAAAGTGACAGAAAAACACTAGTCAAGAGTAAGAGTTAATTCTTTCAAATTGGTCTAGATTAAGAGACATGAATATGAATCCATGTTTAGCTTAATAACTATGCAGATAGTTAAAGATACAAACATGATTATGTCATGTTTGTATATATGTATATGCATATATCAAGTGAACCTTTCTTCTGAGGTAGCCAATGTTATTAAATAGCAACAAATACCACTAATGTACATGTCTTTGTTCCTGCACACCATTCTTCACTAAAAAGAAATCAAGGTATTTTGGAAATTTATTTGTTTTAGAACAGACACAGTTAAAATGCAAAATAAAACTAACACATTCTGTCATATCAGAAAGCCATGGGTTCTAACCAAAAAAAAGAAAAAGTTCTGTGTTAAAAAGGACACAGAAGTCAAATAAAACTTCCAACTCCCAAACTAAAATTATTTGAGTAACCAAAACAAGATAATGGTAGTGTATTAAAATTCCCAATGTCAAGTAAGTATGGAGTAGTTCCTGATAATTTAAATGAGGACAAATATGAATAAATAATAGGGAAAGAAAAATAAGTACTTTTCTTAAATATGTTTATATTTTTTCCTCAGCAAGAACTGGAGTCAAATTCTGCTCTAACTTGGATTTGAAATGAACCTAGTGATTTGGTTCCAAGATAACAACAGAAAAATGTACAAAGAGGGAAATGTAGCACTTTGTATAATTGGAGACACATAACAGCTGTTTGATAGCTATGAGATCAAGACTAAAGAATCACATGTGTCTATTAGGTATCCAGAGAAAGAGAGACAGAGGTAGAGACAGAGACAGAGAGAGACAGACAAAGAGAGAGAAGCACAAACGGAGGGACAGCTTTGCCAAAGCTCTGGAATTTCTTGAACTCATAAAAATCAAGGTGATGAGCTAGTATTGACTGTCAACTTGAAAAGATCTGGAACCACCTAGAAAGTAAGCTTCTGTGCATTATGTGAACGGTGATCTGATTACCTTAATTGGGGTGAAAAGACCCACCTTGAAAGTAGGTAATACCATTCCCTGTCTTGGGTCTTGGGGTGCATGAAAAACATAAAGCCACCTGAGCAGGAATACCCATTGTCCTCTCTTAACTGAGAATGCTACGTGACTATCTACCTCCAGCTCCAGATATGAACTGAAAGCCAAAACAAATGCTTTCTTCTGTAAGTTTCTTTTGTTATGATATTTTATTACAGAAAGAGGAAGAGTAACTAAAACACAAGGGAAAGCTCAAAAAACAGTCACAGATCACAGGAGGCAAAAGAAAAAGTCATGACAACAATGTTTCACATGATACCCTGAATCCTGAAGCAGAAAAATCCTATCAGTGAAAATCAATAATAAACTGTGAACTTTATATGGTTTTCAGTTAATAGTGAGGCAGCAACATTTCTTTGTTTTGAGAAATGTGCTCCAAAGAATAGAAAAAAATCATAATTAATATTATATTTTAAATTCATCTGTTAAATGTAGTTATATTAAAACAACTATTATATATAAGTAAAAATATTTTCTAATTTAAAATACATTTTAATATACATAATTATAATTGTTGTTAGTAAATGTGTAATGAAAATACAGGTGGCTGTTAACATGATGTTGGGTCTAATTTCTTTCTGAAATCCTAAGCTATCTTTTTTCTGGGATTCTGGGAGAAGCATGTTGCTTTCATGTAGGTTATCTTATGTTTTCTATTTTCTTGAGATACAAGCCAATGTGACCTAATGAAATGTGACATGCTTGTCACTTTTTGTTAAGGTGAGCATCAGTGGGCAAATATCCATGTAACTAGAATGTTTTCCCACTACTGGTTTCTGACAGTTATTAGTCTAACAACATAGCCTTACATGGAAAAAGAAGGATTTTCATTAAAAAGCAGATGATGCCTCAATGAAAACATGAGAACATAACATTTAAAGTAAAGAAATATCTTGCATCCATAGGAGTTTGTCTGCATCCCCATGCTTTCTTTCTGAAGTATGGCATAATAATTATTTCTAAAGCAAATCAGAATTCAAAAGTGCTTTGAGATGAGGAAGAGATAAGAGGAACAAATAAACTAGTGTTCAGATTTCTTTTATTTGAAATGTGTGCAGTGAAGAGGGAGAAAAGTGATATAGCTGATGTATGAAATATAAACAAAGTTTTTATTATTAGAATGCTTTCTGATTTTCTAAGAGGAGTTGTACTCTGATCGATGTTCTTAGTGAAGCAGAACCGTTCTGTTCCTAACGCCATATGAATTCCATCTTCTACTACTAGGAAAATTGGAGCAAAAAGATACTCCACTGTCTATTTGTCATTCTCAGGTAATATATGAAAACGCATTTATCTAAATGGCTATCTAATGAAAAGTCAATGTAGTCAAGAAATAGCCCAGTGCAATTTGATTTGATTTATTTATGGTTAAGAAAATATAACCTATGGATGAAAGTATGTATTCTAGTAAATAAGAGCAAGACTAGAAATAGCTACAAGGAAATAGAATAGTCTAGATTTACCTCTGTCGCAGGTAAAAAGGATTAATTAATGAAGTTTGTACTCAGTATAAAAAGGCTCCAGTGGTACTGCTAATTTTCTTGAGAAGAACAGAGCCCAGGTCACCTTTACATTTTAGCTTGAAATAGATTCTAGTGTCTTTCCTTACCATCAGGAGAAAAAAAATATTAAAACTAAAATTTTATTTAAAATATTACATTTATCTTATCTCTAAAAAATTACCTAAATTAGAAGCTGTAAATCTCATAATTAATTAATCATGCATTATATTTTCATCTGTGCAGGGGTTCTGGGTTATCTCCATGAATAGTCCTTGGTTGGAGTATGAGTCTCTGGGAAGTTCCTTGTGATCAAATTTTCTTCTTCTGTTGCTCTCCTTGTGGAGGCCCTGTCCTCCCCAGCTCTTACTATTTCCCAGTTCTTACCTAAAATTCCATTCACTCTGCTCAACAGTTGCCCATCAGGCTCAGCATCTGCTTTGACAGTCTGAAGGGCAGAGGCTTTCAAAGGCCCTCTGTGGTAGGTTCCTAGGTTGTTTCCTGTTTTCTTCTTCTTCTGATGTCCATCCTCTTTGCCTTTCTGGATGGGGATTGAACATTTTTGTTAGGGTCCTCTCTCTTGCTTAGTTTCTTTAGATGCACAGGTTTTAGTGGGTTTGTCCTATGTTGTATGCCTATATGAGTGAGTATATACCATGTGTGTCTTTTTGCTTCTGGGACAACTCACTCAGGATGATCCTTTCCAGATCCCACCATTTACCTGCAAATTTCATGATTTCCTTATTTTTCATTGCTGAGTAATATTCCATTGTGTAGATGTACCACAATTTCTGCATCCATTCTTCAGTTGAGGGGCATCTGGGTTGTTTCCAGCTTCTGGCTATTACAAATAAAGCTGCTACAAACATGGTTGAGCAAATGTCCTTTTTGTGTACTTGAGCCTCTTTTTGGATATATGCCCAGTAGTGGTATGGCTTGATCTTGAGGAAGCGCTATTCCTAGTTGTCTGAGAAAGTGCCAGATTGATTTCCAGAGTGGTTGTACAAGTTTACATTCCCACCAGCAGTGGAGAAGGGTTCCCCTCTCTTCACAACCTCTCCAGCATGTGTTGTCACTTGAGTTTTTGATCTTGGCCATTCTCATGGGTGTAAGGTGAAATCTCAGGGTTGTTTTGATTTGCATTTCCCTAATGGCTAGTGAGGTTGAGCATTTCTTTAAGTGCTTCTCTGCCATTCAATATTCCTCTACAGAGAATTCTCTGTTTAGCTCTGTTCCCCATTTTTTAAGTGGATTACTTGGTTTGCTGCTTTTCAGCTTCTTTAGTTCTTTATATATACTGGATATGAGTCCTCTGTCACATAAAGGGTTGGTGATGATTCTTTCCCAATCTGTAGGCGGTTGCTTTGTTTTGATGACGGTGTCCTTAGCTTTACAGAAGCTTTTCAGTTTCATGAGGTCCCATTTATTGATTGTTGCTCTTAGAGCCTGTGTTGTTGGTGTTCTGTTCAGGAAGTTTTCCCCTGTACCAATGAGTTCTAGGGTATTTCCCACTTTTTTTTCAAGCCGATTTAATGTGTCTGGTTTTATGTTGAGGTCTTTGATCCACTTGGACTTCAGTTTTGTGCAGGGTGACAAGTATGGATCTATTTTCATTTTTCTACATGTAGACAATAAGCCCACACCTGTTTGTTTATATCCCCCATTTTTATTCATTATTAGCCAGATAGAGCCAAGTGATTGTGGTAATGATACGTGCTTTTTTGCCCAATGCTGGAATGCTAGTAAATTTAGGTATGCCCTGGTTACTCGCATGCCTCGCTGGGTGCCTGTGCCCGTTGATGCCCCTCACGCTATGACTCTCTTCAGACAGAAAAGGGATCTTGGAACTACAGCCTCCATTGTTACTGCCATCTCATTGGCAGCTGTTGGAGCTACCACCATGGCATTAGCCATGAGTCATACTGTGCAGACTGCTCAGACCCTGAATAATCATTTAGCCAATGTAGCTCATGCCTTAGTTGTACAAAAAGGAATTAATGCTCAAGTAAAAGGAAGCTTAATGGTGTTCAATCAGAGGATTGACCTCGTGCAGGAGCAAATTGATACCCTATGGCAAATCGCTCAACTTGGCTGTCAACGAAAATATGCTGGACTTTGAGTCACTAGCATATAACATGAGAATTTTTCCTGTACTGCAAATCTGTCTAAACAATTGTCGAACTATATTTTAGGTAATTGGACTGGAGAATTCGATACTACGATGGAGCAGCTGAGAGTGGCCATTGTCACAGTAAATTCTACCAGAGTGGACGCAGGACTAGCCACAGGATTATCATCATGGATTGCTGCAGCCATGAATCATCTGAATGAATGGGCGGGCATGGGAGCGTTAGCAGGCCTTCTGGTGTTGGTCTCCTTGGTTTGCCTGTGGTGTATATGCAAGATTAGAGTCTCACAACAGCGTAATGCAGCCATTATCATTCAGGCCTTTACAGCCATTGAAGCAGGACAGTCTCCCCAAGCATGGTTGGCTACCATAAAAAGCTAAAATGTTATGCTCAGGATGCGAGGCTAAGCACTGCACTCAGGGTCAGCAGCTTTGGACCCAGAGAAGAGCATGTCTGATTGCATGCGGGTTGATGCCCCAGGTCCCGCCTCTGAGAAAAAGGTATCAGACGGGTCTGATGCTCTTTGGGTGGATGACACCTAAATGAACATCAGTACAAAGTCCCAATTTATTTCTAATATCAGAGATCAGACCTCTACTCTTGCCTGATGCGTCTAAAACAAAAAGGGGGAACTGTAGAGAGCTGCGGAATGCTGTGCCTTAAAGAAGGAGCTGGTTTCCGCCTTCCACCTTCCCAATGGTGAGTGTTCTCTGTCACGAACAATTCCACATTGGCTAAGGCTGAAGATCTGCTTTGCTTCCATGTATGTGGACCTATCTGCATTGTCCATGAGGCACGCTGGGGTTGGCTACCCAGAGGCTATTTAAGCTGTGGGCTGGCTTTCCCCAGGGTCAGATGATTGTTCATGGTTCCTGAATAAACTGCATTGAAAAAAAAAAGATAAAAAAATTATATTTTCATCTATTAATCCAAAATATGTTATATGATTTATGATACTTTAAACTAATAAAACAGCAAAGGGCTACATTAATAAAATTAGTTTCATACATGTGATGATGGAATACAATCTCTCAGATTATTTATTCATTACTCATTTTGTATATGAGCAGAAAAATACAGATTTGGCATTTATTGTAAATAGTTTTTAAAACTATCAAACAATCTTTCTTTGTAATTAGTATAAAAAAGCAGCTTACGGAAAATTTTATTAAACGTGAAAATGTGAGCTGAGTCTCAATAAACATGTAAAATATTGTTTATCATATTTCTAAAAGAAGATTGAAAATAGCATAGCTAAATAAAATATGACCTAAGGCAGCCTGAGAATGATGGCCAACACAATCATAAACAGAACCAGGAGGGTGTGTTTATAACCAGCCCATTCATGATCAAGTTGTCATTACTTCCTTTATGTAAATAAGATTTAAGTCAGTTATTTGAAGTAAGACAAACTCTATACAAAACGCTATGAATAAAAGATAAAAACTAAGTCAAACATTTCAAACTATGTGTCAAAAAATCTTGATGATGACTATGAGGTAGGAGACATGCATATTAAAAATAAGAGTTATATTTATTTATATTTATATAAAATATAGTACTTTAAGATTCACTAAAAAATAGACTTACAGACATTATGAAAATTAAAACACAGATTTGAGAATCCAGTTGAGGAGTGTTAGTCTATACAGAATTATACAAGTTTCAAGCTCTTATTACCAAATAAGATTTAAAGTATCCTATCATTTTAAACTGATAAAAGTATACTTTGAGGGAATTTTCCTATATAAGTGATGCAAATTTCTTAATAGTAAAATAAAGACCCTGATACTATTGGCCTGCATTCTCTCCCCCTCAAAAAAGAAAAAAATTGTAAAATATTTCTCATGATTAAGAAAATTGTTTATGGGGCCTGAATTGATGGCTCAGTGGTTTATAGTACTAGCTACTCTTCCAGGGCAACAGCATTTGATTAACGGCACCCACATAGTTGCTTCACACCTCTGTAACTCCAGTTTCAAAGGGCTGAATGCTCTCTTCTGCTCTTCATGAGCATCAGATATGCAAGTGGTGCCCAAATGTAAAGGCAGGGTACAATATCCCTAAAATACAAATGAGAAAAGAACATTGTTGCAGGCACATTCAATACATAACATTGGGAGAAAATGGCTGAGAGGATAATAGTACAAGCAAAATGAACAGAAATACAAAAAAATCCTTAATTATAAAGCTGAGAAAAAGAGAAAAAAAACATACCGTAGATTCATGACACCAGAAGAATATCAAGTTTAAATGCTAGCAACATCTGTAGAATTGCTTACTACTAAAAGCAGGATTGTTCTGAAATTAAAAAGATTCATTAGTGATTTTGGTTCAAAACCGGCTATAAACCATGATATTCAATTCTAAACATCTTGAAGGCAAAGCTAACACTGAATGTCAGAAGTTAGTTTCATTAGCAGAATCAGAAGAAGAGAATTTCTATACACTTATTGCCAGGCCCACTATAATTGAGGGAAAAGCTAAACTAAAAATTGAATTAATTTTGTTTGAAGTGGTGGGAAAATGTTAAGAGTTAAACTTGGTAAATAGCAGTGGAATATATTACAGACACTTTTTTCCAGCTCTAAGACAGAATACAAATTATTAAGGGATGATATGGCAAAGCAAACCCTGCCTATTGACGCTGTGAGTGCATAATAGTGTATAGTCTGTATTCTACAGGGTTTGTAATATCATTTAAGAGATATTATTGGTGATAGTAAGCTTAGCATAGGGTTCTGAATGAAGCATTGTGATGTTGAGTAGAACAAATTGGTTGTGCAGGAGATTAAACACTAAAGGGACACTTAGCAGAACACACTAATTTTCTGACAGTCCCTTTACTAAAGAACAATTTTCTCGCAGAAAGAGATGCTGTTTGACAAATTCAGACCAATTCAACAAAGGAAAAATGCAACAAATGGCTTCACTGTCTCCACAGAATAAATCATTTTTTGAGTATGTGTGAAGTTTACAGTAATTTTAATTTTGCACAAAAAGTTTTGCACTTGCTTTTTATGAAGTTTTATCTTGCTGCATCACTTTGGCATTCCTTTGCATCCTAGCTACTGCATGGAGACAGTAAAATAAAGTGACTGTCTTTTCCCCCATAATCAAATATTATTACTATACTAAACCGTAAAATGTATCTATCTCTCTGAGATGTTGATATGTGCATATCAAAATTGTATATGGATCATGCTTATTTCATTTATCTGATTATTTTTAACTTTTTGTTTAACTTTATTAATTACACTTTATTCATTTTGTATCCCCCATAAGCCCCTCCCTCCTCCCCTCCCAATCCCACCCTCCCTCCCCTTTATGCCTGCATGCCCCTCCCCAAGTCCACTACTTCTTCTGATCTTAGTCTATCAGTTCTCTTCAGAAGTGGCTGCATTGTCATCTTCTGTGGCCTGGTAAGGCTGCTCCCCACTCAGGGGGAGGTGATCAAAGAGCAGGCCAATCAGATTATGTGAGAGGCAGTCCCTCTTCCCATTACTATGTAACCCATTTGGGCACTGAACTACCATGGGCTACATCTGTGCAGGGGTTCTAGGTTATCTCCATGCATAGTCTTTGGTTGGAATATGAGTCTCTGGGAAGTTCCCTCTGTTCAAATTTTCTTGTTCTGTTGCTCTCCTTGTAGAGTTCCTGTCCTCTCCAGCTCTTGCTATTTCCCAATTCTCATATAAAATTCCATTCACTCTGCCTGACAGTTGGCCATCAGGCTCAACATCTGCTTTGATAGTCTGCAGGGCAGAGGCTTTCAGAGGCCCTCTGTGGCAGGTTCCTAGGTTGTTCCTGTTTTCTTCTTCTGGCTTTTAGAGGCCCTCTATAGCAGGTTCCTAGGTTGTTTCCTGTTTTCTTCTTCTTCAGATGTCCATCCTTTTTGCCTTTCAGGATGGGGATTGAGCATTTTAGTTAGGGTCCTCTCTCTTGATTAGTTTCTTTAGATGTACAGGTTTTAGTAGGTTTATCCTATGTTGTATGTTTATATGAGTGAGTATATACCGTGTGTGTCTTTTTGCTTCTGGGACAACTCACTCAGGATGATCCTTTCCAGGTCCCACCATTTACCTGAAAATTTCATGATTTCCTTATTTTTCATTGCTGAGTAATACTCCATTGTATAGATGTACCACAATTTCTGCATCCATTCTTCAGTTGAGGGGCATCTGGGCTGTTTCCAGCTTCTGGTTATTACAAATAAAGCTGCTACAAACATGGTTGAGCAAATGTCCTTATTGTGTACTTGAGCCTCTGTTGGATATATGCCTAGGAGTAGTATGGCTGATTCTTTTTCAAGATTTTATATATTAAAACGTTAATACCAAATCACCCAATTCAAAAATATGTTCTAGAAATTTGAAAAGCTATTTTAATTTTCTACATTCTTACAGACTTAATCTTCAAATGTATGTACACCAAATTATCCTCATAGTTTTCCAAATTTCTTACACAATGTAGCAATATTTGATAGATGTTCTGCCAACCAAATTAGCCAATTCCAGCTGCACAGAAGTATAAAAAGTCAAGTTTATAGGGATTAGCCCTCAGTGGGGTTTCTGATCTTACAGGAGGAGGGAATCAGTGAAGTCAACCTGCAGAGGGAAGCAGAAATGCAGGAAGAGGGGCAAAGAGAGGGGACAAAGGAAACGCAAAGAGAGAGAGAGAGAGAGAACAAAAATCTCTGGATTATATAGTGAAGAGCCTCTATGGCAAGGGAGGGAGAAACAAATCACCATCCCTGAACTGCCCTTTCCTCAATGAACTTGCATTTCATTTTTATACTCTAATTTGGCTTGAGTTGGCTCATTTGGTCAGCAAAGATACCTATCATCATTTGCAATTAAGCACATGGATTGCAAAACCTAATAGAGATTTTAAAATCATTAAAAAATGGAGAAATAGTTTAGAATTGTGAAACACTATAAAAGAGAAACACACACACAAAAAAAAAACTTAGAAATTGTACTCTCTAGTCCACTAAAAAGGGAATAGGGGAAAGGAAGAGGAGAGAAGAGAGAGAGATACTGTGGGACTGGGAGGAGTTGAAGGAGGGGGCTCACAATAAGGAAAACACAATGAATAAATTATAAAAGTAAATAAACAAATAAATAAAATATATAATTAAAAAAATTGTACCCTCAGAATAGAGTGAATATGATAGGAAAAAACCTCATTGACAATTATTCATTATCTAACACATAATTTGTGCCTAATATTTAAAATATATACATTTCTTCTTAAAAGTAATAAAGTCAAAAAAGATACTTTATTATTAATTTACTTCAATGAACTAGCAAAATATAATAAAACATACCAAATATATAATAAAACATACTTTGGGAGAGTACAGGGAATCATAAGAAAGAAGGGGAGTTAGTCTGATGGGGAAAGGATAGGAGCTCCACAAGGACCAAATATATCTGGGCACAGGGTCTTTTCTGAGACTGACATTCAAGGACCATGTATGGATATAACCTAGAATCTCCGTTCAGATGTAGCCTGTGGTAGCTCAGTAACCAATTGGTTTCTCAAAGTAAGGGGAACAAGGACTATTTTTAACAGGAACTCAAGGACTGGCTCTTTGGCCTCCCCACCCCCCAAGGGAGGAGCAGTCCTGTTAGGCCACAGAGGAGGGCTTTGCAGACAGTCCTGAAGATACCTGATAAAACAGGATCAGATGAATGAGAAGGAGGTCCCCCCATCAGTGGACTTGGAAAGGGGCAGGGAGGAGATGAGGGAGAGAGGGAGGGACTGGGAGGGAATGAGGGAGTGGGACATGGTTGGGATACAGAGTTAATAAAACGTAACTGATAAGAAAAAAATAATAAAAAAGGAAAAAAAAATTGTACCCTCAGAATAGAGTTAATATGATAGGAAAAAAACCTCATTGACAATTATTCATTATCTAACACATAATTTGTATCTAATATTTAAAATATATACATTTCTTGTTAAAAGTAATAAAGTCAAAAAAGATACTTTATTATTAATTTACTTCAATGAACTAGCAAAATATAACAAAACATACAAACAAAAAAATATGTAATACTATTCAAAGGCTTCTACCTAAGTAAGTAGGAAAAAGTATTATGAACTTTGTACTAGGTAAAAACTAATTTGTACTAAATTTTTTGATCAAAAATTTCATGTCAGATGGTATATGTGGTTTCTTTTAATAATGTTTTGAAATATCACAAAGAAAATCTAATGGATTCTTGAATTATTTCTGAAGCAATTAGGATACCTAAAAGACCCTACTAATACAATATACTAAATAAATATGTATTACACATTTGATGTAGATGGTGATAGAAAAATAAGAGATTTATTTTTAAATATTTTAAACACATTGACTATGAAAAACATTAGGTTTTAGTAAGACATTATCATATATATAACATTGGTTTTTTTTTTCAGAATAAAACTTGAAAATTGATTCTTTCTAAACTCTTAATTATGATAAGAGGAGCTTCATTATGAAGCACAAATATTTTTAAAGTTTAAGTAATTAAATATAAAGAATGCAGCTCAGTATCCAAGTGGGTTTCTTAGTAAGGGGAGCAGGGACTTTCTCTGACATGAACTCAGTAACTAGCTCTTTGGCCTCATCCCCTGGATGGGGGAGCAGCTTTGCCAGGCTACAGAGGAGGACAATGAAGCCAGTTGTGATAAGACTGGATAAGCTAGGGTCAGATTGAAGGGGAGAAGGATCTCCCCTATCCATGGACTTGGAGAGGGGCATAGAAGAAGATGAGAGAGGAAAGGTGGGATTGAGAGGGGAAGGGAAGGGACTTCAGCTGGGATACAAAGTGAATAAAATATAATTAATATAAAAATAAAATTTAATTAAAAAATAAAATAAAATAAAGTTGGTTATTAGGAACCTATGCAGATTTCTGTCAGAGCATCTTCATCTGTGTATCAAGGGCAAGGGGGAATAACAGACCTTCCACTCAAACCAACTTGGGGCTTTCTGGGAATTCATATTTTTTTAATCCTCAAATTTCTGTCTCTTTCTTTTTCTTAGGTCCTTTCTCTTTCTGCAGAGACTCTGTAGCACCTATTAGTCTGGAGCCTCCAGGTATCCAGGTTGCTGCAAGAAGAGAAATGGGATGCCTTTCTGCTTTTCTTTCTTGTAGATTTGTTGCATGTTTATCAAGGTAAAAGGATTGCTGCCCTGGAGATCATTTGCTTTTATAAGTGTTAAAAAAGAGCAGCAGAAGTTGCATACCTGGATTCTCTTCCCAGACCTCTTTCTCTCAGCAAGGCATAGAGGAGCAAGCGGAAACCTACAGACTGCCAGTGGACTCTTTCAACAAAATTGCCCTGTCTCAGTAAGTTAAACTGGAGCAGGAAAGGATGGTCTCTACCAGTTTTCTCCCATTTCTTCTACCATGTGCTGGGAAACCCATAGCATTCCACAAGCTTTAGCATCAAGGTGAAATACTCCAGATTTCTTTTTTTTTTTTTAATTTTTTATTTAACTTTTTTTTTATCAGTTACATTTTATTAACTCTGTATCCCAGCCGTGTCCCGATCCCTCATTCCCTCCCAGTCCCTTCCTCCCTCCCTCCCTCATCTCCACCGTGCCCCTTTCCAAGTCCACTGATGGGGGGGACCTCCTCCCCATTCATCTGATCCTGTTTTATCAGGTATCTTCAGGACTGGCTGCAAAGCCCTCCTCTGTGGCCTAACAGGACTGCTCCTCCCTTCGGGGGTGGGGAGACCAAAGAGCCAGTCATTGAGTTCCTGTTAGAAATAGTCCCTGTTCCCCTCACTTTGGGAAACCAATTGGTTACTGAGCTACCACAGGCTACATCTGAGTGGAGGTTCTAGGTTATATCCATACATGGTCCTTGGTTGAATGTCAGTCTCAGAAAAGACCCTGTGCCCAGATATATTTGGTCCTGCATCTTCAACAAATGGTGCTGGACCATCTGGATGTCTACATGCAGAAAAATGAAAATAGATCCATATTTATCACCCTGCACAAAACTAAAGTCAAAGTGGATCAAGGACCTCAACATAAAACCAGATACCCTAAATCAATTGGAAAAAAAAGTGGGGAACAGCCTAGAACTCATTGGCACAGGAGACAACTTCCTGAACAGAACACCAACAGCACAGGCTCTAAGAGCAACAATCAATAAATGGGACCTCATGAAACTGAAAAGTTTCTGTAAAGCAAAGGATACCGTCATCAAAACAAAACGACTGCCTACAGATTGGGAAAGAATCTTCACTAACCCTTTATCTGACAGAGGACTAATATCCAGTATATACAAAGAACTAAAGAAGCTGAAAAGCAGCAATCCAAGTAATCCAATTAAAAAATGGGGAACAGAGCTAAACAGAGAATTTTCGACAGAGGAATATCGAATGGCAGAAAAACACTTAAAGAAATGCTCATCCTCATTAGCCATCAGGGAAATGCAAATCAAAACGACCCTGAGATATCACCTTACACCCATCAGAATGGCCAAGATGAAAAACTCAAGCGATAACACATGCTGGAGAGGTTGTGGAGAAAGGGGAACCCTGCTCCACTGCTGGTGGGAATGTAAACTGGTACAACCACTCTGGAAAGCTATCTGGCGCTTTCTAAGACAAATAGGAATAGTGCTTCCTCCAGACCCAGCTATACCACTGCTAGGTATATACCCAAAGTTTGTTCAAGTACACAAAAAGGACACTTGCTCAACCATGTTTATAGCAGCTCTATTTGTAATAGCCAGAACCTGGAAACAACCCAGATGTCCATCAACGGTGGAATGGGTACAGAAATTGTGGTATTTTTATACAATGGAATACTGCTCAGCAATCAAAAAGGAGGAAATCATGAAATTTGCAGGCAAATGGTGGGATCTAGAAAAGATCATTCTGAGTGAAATATCCCAGAAGGAGAAAGACAAACATGGGATATACTCACTTATATAGACCTATAAGATATGGTAAACATAATGAAATCTATACACCTAAAAAA